>NC_047122.1:62073914-62293914 GCF_902500255.1 Thalassophryne amazonica
GGAGCCAGCGGATGATGGCGCCTGGTCATCTCCCTGAGAAGGTCTTCTAGGCGCTTCCAAATGGGAAGAAGCCCCTGGCAAGACCCAGGACATGCTGGAGAGACTGTAGCTACCAGATAGGTTGGAAACATCTCTGAAACTTCCAGGAAGATTTAGAGCACTTGACCAATTACAGGGAAGTGTGGGATGAGCTGCTTGCTCTACTGCTCCTTCAACCTGGAGCAGTGGTAGATAATCAATGAATAAATGAATGAACAAATAAATGAATTAAATTTCAGTTACCCACCGACTGAAAAAATTACATTTAAAAAGTGGCAATAAAAAAAATGCTGTAGTTTAATCAAAATTGGAGGGAACCTAAAATATTTCACACCTTGCACAATGTTGGAGTTATACCTGTGAGCTAATTATGTCAGGGCTGATCCATCTGCCTATGAGGTGTCATTATCACAAACCATAAATGAGAAATTATTAAAGACAGTGCAGTGAGTTTTTAGTGTTGGAGGAATGACTTTACACTAACCTCCTTACCAGATGCTTGTGGGTTCAAACCCACCCTGCACCTTTTGTCTGTGGTATCCAAACAAATAATGACTGAAAAATTATGCTTTTAAATCTGAACAGTTTAGCAGTACTCTATAATGTTGAAAATATGCTTTCACCTCAAAGTAACACTGTGGGTTACTACGTAAGTTAACACTATTAAGTAGTTAATATTTTAACACCATCCACGATGTAACTGTACCGACTTGGACCCCTTTTGCCTTCAGAACTGCCTTAATTCTTCATGGCATAGATTCAACAAGGTGTTAGAAACATTCCTCAGAGATGTTGGTCCATACTGACATGATGGCATCAGTGTGATCCATTCAACCAGTCTGCCCATTCTCACACCTCAACAAGACATTTTTGTCCACACAACTGCTGCCTACTGGACATCTTCTCTTTTTTGGACCATTTTCTGTAAACTCTATAAATGCTTGTGTGTGAAAATCCCAGTAGATCAGCAGTTTGTGAAATACTCAGACCAGCCTGTGTGGTACCAACAACCGTGCCTCGTTCAAAGTCTCTTAAATCCCCTTTCTTCCCCATTCTGATGCTTGGTTTGAACTTCAACAAGTCATCTTCACCACACCTGGATGACTAAATACATTGAGTTGCTGTCATGTGATTGGCTGATTAGCTGTTTGTGTTAAGCGATTGAAGTGGTGTAACTAATAAAGTAGCCTGTAAGTGAATATTCCCAGACTGTGACATAAGCAAGTCTAACGTGCAGTGAGTGAACAGATGTTGAGGTCTGAACACAAATGTTGCGAGAATCCAAGTAGCTCAGGGATCGTGAGGTCATACTGAGTCACTCTGTTTGTGTGCCACCAGCATCCTCCACTGTGGCAGTGTTCAGTGTGGCTGCGACAGCAAGGACAGCAAACAACCTTCTTTATCTGCGGCGCTTTTTCACCAAGAGAATCTGCTGGATGCATTCCCTTCCACTTGTTACCCACACCCGCGGTCTCATGTCCAGAGCCGCACACACAAGCCGGATGGAGTTTGGAAGACAGGTCTGAATGCTCACTCACTCATCTTCAACTGCTTATGGAGCCTATCCCAGCAGGGGTACACCCTGGACAGGATGCAGATCTGTCACAAGGCCACATATAGACAAGCAAACATATTCACACCCGCACACACACCTATGGACAATTTAAAGTTTCCTATCTATCTAACCTGCGTGTCTTTGGATGTGGGAAGAAGCTGGAGCACCCAGAGGAAACCCATACAAACACAGGGAGAACATGCAAACTCCACACAGAAAGGCCAGAGGTGGGAATCGAACCCATGACCTTCTTGCAGTGAGGCAACAGTGCTAACCACTAAGCCACTGTGCTGCCCAGTCTGAATGCTCTCCAGCTAAAAAGCAAGATAGCTTGAACTCAGCTCAAGCCAGATCATGAACTAAGTGCCTTTTCCAAGGACAGACCAGTACCATGACCGGGAACAGAACCCAGGTCTACATGTTGGTAAGCCAACCCCATATCGCAGTGTGCTACAAACCCATAATTTTAACAAATCAATCAAATAAATAAGGCACTGAGGGGGTGGTGGCCAAGCGGTTAGTGCGCTTGGTTTCAGTGTGGAAGGTTCCTGGTTCAAACCCCACCTCGGCCCCATTTCTCTATATAATGTGGAGCTCCATCAGGAAGGGCATCTGGCGTAAAACTTGTGCCAAATCAACATGCAGATCCATCTTGGATCTACTGTGGCGACCCCGAGTGAAAATAATGGTCTTACTAATCAAAGAAATAAATCCTGTAGAAATGCTGAGGAACATTAATGTTGGTCCTTATACCTGAATTCTATAGCAGATGAGATTCTATAACTCCCCTTGGATGGGACACCAGTCCATTTCAGGTTATTCACCAATGCAGGCGAGGCTGGTACCCATTTACACCTGAGTGGACTGGGACAATGCAGATGAAGTGTCTTGTCAAAGGACAGACAGGAAATGTGACCACAAATTAAACGCAGATTTACACATTGGTTAACCAACTCCTGATCGCACTGATTGACCTGCTCTGCTTATCTGAAGGCAACAATTTCAAAAACACTATCAAAACTACTTAAAAAAAAAAATTCGAAATTTCCTATTTTCCTGCCAATATACCACAAACTTCACATCCATTACTAAACAACTGCACAAAAAGCAGTGATAAATCAGTGCAGGCAAGTTAACTATATGGTACTAAAAACAACAACAGCCAGTCTGTCGAGGTTAGAAAGTCTCCAAGACATTTCATTATCAGCCTCCAAAATAAAATAATAATAATAATTAAAAAAAAATCTCCTTTTCTTTGTTTTGAAAGAAACAGTGTTTCTCTTTGGTACTTGACAGTTTTTTCCTCTCACAATGCCTGCAAGACAAGCTTTTCTTCTCTGCCAGGTTTGTAGAAGGTGTGTTGGTATGCACGCCAACACACTGATTAAAAACGCTATTAGTGGCTCACATTTACATAGATAGCAAAAACAAGCGATATAAAAAGAAAAGCTATTCCTGCTATAGCTTTCAACATGACAAAACATAGAATGCAGTGTATGCTAATTATCTGTTTAATACAAACGTCTAATTAATGGCATGCAAATGAGGCTGCACCATTATTTGGTCTTTTTCATATGAGGAAAGTCGAGCATTGGAAATCTCTGGGAAAACTGGCATCTGATCTCGCCCCGCGGCACGCCTTCAGGAAATCAATTTGGTTAATTGTCAATAATCCAAACATGTAAAATGAAGTGGCCAAAGCAGCCTGACTATTGTCCCTGAAGCATGAATGCAAGTGTGGCAGTGTGCATGCACGCACGCCTGCGTGCATGCACGCGGCCCCCGGAGCGCGTGAACAGACACCGCTCTTATCGCATCTGGCCTTTAATGTCGTTGGTATTCAGCGCTCTGTCCTCTGACACAATGCACGCTGCTAATTGCCAATTCCCTTGATAAGAGCGTTGCCCATAGAATACATGATGGAAGATGAACGGTCTGCCTGCTAGGCCACCGCTACTCTGGCTGCACAGCACTTTGAAAATTGGCTTTCAATCAACAGAGTGAAGCGATTAATTGTGTGGCTGTTAGGAAGCCGCGCCGTCCGCTCACAATGGTCTTCGAAAACAGATGCCGCCCGGCCTGTAGAGGTCCCTAATGGCAAACAGCAAATACCTGACAGTCTCCCCTCGTAAACTCCACCACCCTCCCTCTGCAAGGATGTCTGGCTGCGTGCTGAACTTCATCACCTTGCAAAACACCATAAAACATTTATCAAGGCGCTACAAACGGAGAAAGTCACCCCGGCATCGGTATTCTCCTCCACTCGGTACGACTCGGACAAAGATAAAATACTCAAAGAGTCGACATCAGACAACAGATTTGTTTTCTTTCATTCTTACTATTCTTTTTTGTTTCCAGTGAAAGTTAATTGAATTTGTATGTTAATTAGGGTTGTGCATAGCTAATGAGCTCAGCATGCGACCCATTAGCACGTTGAATGATACTTACGCCCGGGGCACAAGTCACCTATAGTAGCTGAAAACAAGGAAGACAAAGAGCTCATCTGAATAAATTATGAATTCATTTACATGAATATCAGCATTACATGGCGTGTTTCACGTGATATTCTTTAATCTTCGTTCAGTCGTCAAAGCCTGATCGTATGTGTGGGCTGACAGGAGAGGAGGAAAGGTGAAAGCAGAGTGGTCATTGAGAAACCCGGCGAAGGATTTGTTGCTTACTCAATGAGTGCTTCATCTCAATGATGACAAGTTCACACCTTGTTGGCGATGAGGAATTGGCGTGACACAGTGTCCCCTCCATTGCCATGACAACGTGTGAAGCACAGTGAGATCTCTCAGCTATCGTGACAATGAAAGCAACACGTCTTTTAAAAATAGACGCTCACTGAGAATATGAAGGAAAACAAATGTAATTCTGTCAGTGTGTAGTCAGAGCCGCTTGTGACCAATAATGTTCAAGAATAAATGTCTGAGGCAACGTGCCATTTCATGTACTAACCATTCTGATTAAAAAAAAGAAACATTTTGCCTTTTGTATCTGTACATAATCAAGATAAAAGCTGGCAAAAAAAATTTGCTTACCTGCTACACTGCAAGCTGTCATGAGTAGACAATAGTTCAGACCCGAACACAGAGATAACACCAGCAAGTTCAAAAACAGTCTTTAATTGACTCAAGTGGGAAGAGGTCAAAGGTCGGTACACGGGATATCAATCCAAACTGGCAGCGGTGTCCGTGAGGGTATAGGCAGGAAAGTAGTTAGAAGGACAGACAGGGTCCCAAAACATGAGTGGCAATCAACTGGCAAAGTGTCCAAAGAGCAAGCAAGGTCAAACATTCACAAGAGGTAAATAAAGGTTGGCAACAAGAAGACAATCACTGGGAAACACTAGAAGCAATGGCAAAAAGAAAGCAACTAAGTACAAATATTCAAACAATGCATGAGAAGAATACAGGGGTATAAATACACACTGGAGGCAGTCACACAAATGGATGGCAGGTGAGAATAATTATAAATAGACAACAGCTGGGTAGAGACACAGGAAGAAATTTAATAAAACACACAAGGAAACCAAGACCACTAAAACAAAAACAGGAAGAACTAACTACAATAAATATAGAAGCACAACCATGATAAAATAAACACAGGAATGAATACAATAAAACCAGCCTGTTAAAATAAACACCAAAAACATACTAGGAGACAGACAGCACACACAGACATAAAAAGCCCAAACAATGTCAACACTAAGAACAGTCACAAGGGGGAGCCAGAGGACAAGAACAGAGAGAGGGATTGTGACACAAGCTACCCCATAACCCCCGAATCCCAACAGGCACGGTTGTATCAATCAATGCTTCCGTCACATCTGTATTGTTTCCTTTCAGCTTCATTGTCACGGTGTGCAGTTTTTTTTAAGTCACTGTCCAAATTACTGTATTTTATATAAGCACTGTACATTATACATTTATACATACTGCAGTGGCTTTAACTTTGTGGCCCACTCTCACAATTGGGCACCGCAGTCTTGTTTGAGGGCAGACACTAAATGGGTAAAACATGACATATATGACATAATGTCTCTACTTCCAGGGGAAAAAACATGCCATTTACTTTGAATTTTTGGGCAAATTACATGCAAACAAAGTGAAAATGCAAAAAAAAATGATAATGTGGTGGGAAAGTGGACATGTGTTGCAGTTTGTTTATGACCCAGAGCTCAAACGTGTCGAGGCAGTTTTGCAGGCAAGAGAACGGAGCTACTCTGGTTAGCTGTGTAGGCTAACACTTACCAACATGACGTCTCTCATGCACCTCATCTTCCCTTCTCCACTGGGAACCGAATAAAACACTTTTCATGACTGCTTTGGTGATTGTAGCCAAAAACAAAACAGTACACCATTTTTCCATGTGAAGTTATGCTGTGTATATATTGCACAACGGGAGCGGAGGTCCCCATAAGTGGTCAAATCCCACGATATCATGCAAGTTTCAAACGAGACCGCGGTGTCCTATTAGCCCAGCATTTGCCGACAGACAGTGAAAAGTTGCTTATTACTGACCAGTGCCAATGTTTGGCAGACTCCGCAGGAGCTAAGTCGATGTCAGTCAGGCAATGCCAATGTATGTTGTGGTCCCAGAAAAATTGTTGACATGCTTAAAATCTTTCACATTCATCCTAAAATGCTGGCAAGAATTGAGCTCTTTTACCACTAGGTCACCTCGGCTAGTACGACGTTGCTGCTCTGTTGTCCTCTGCCGGCCTCCATGGCCATCCACTGGCCAACATTAGAGGCTTGCTAGATGCACCACCTCCCCCTGGATCCCTTAGGCATGACAAAATATGTAGAAATGTGAACAAATGTGATGGAATGTGTAGAGCCTGTCTCAATGACGCACCAATAGCAAATGCCGCGACATTGAGTTCATATAGGCTACATCATGTATTGTCTCAAATGTTGAATCAGTGATAAGCTCTGCCAAGCTATGCTACTGCTCCAAGGAATACGCTGCAAATGCATCCACCCTCCGACGGTGGAGGTTAAACTACGTCCTGTGTGAGTTGGTGGACCGTCACCAAACATCCAACTTCACCTTTGCAACAGCAGCTGTCTGCTGGGGTACGTTGTCCTGTGTTGGAGAAGGGAAATTTGGACCTCTGGTGCAGGTCTTCACTGGCATAGTGTATCCAGGGTGTACCCTACATCTGGCCCAATGACTGGTGGAATAGGCTCCAGCTCCCCCCTGACCCTTAATTGGAATAAGTAAATATAGAAAATGACTGAATGAATGAATCTACATCACTCTCCTTTGTTTTCAGGAATTGCACACATATCTCAGATATCTTAATGCAACATCATGTCTCATATCTCCAAATGTAAATGCAGTGTGTGGCACCTTTAAAACATCTCTGGGACTGATGATGCACGTGGATTACATCTGCAAAGTTCAAGTGATGATTTAATACTCTGCAGAAGCAGGACCTTGTCCTTTCTTTTCTGTAATGACTAGGTTGAACTCCTGTTGTTGGACTGTTGCAGAAGTTGAAGTGCAAAGTGAATCTCAGCCTTTTCATAGTTGCTTTGCAGGCGATAATAAAGCTTCCACTAAGAATAAGTCTAGACGCTGTTCCTCCCCTGGGGTCTTATTCATACGGCACAGACATGGACAGGCTAATCACCACAGGCTCTCGCAAAGAACACACTCAAAGCACATCAAAAGAGGTGAGTATACAAAAAGTTCAGATCAACCTGTATCACTCAGCGCTCTGCCTCACCGCCGCAGCGCTTACATAAATACACTGAGCATCCGCCGCTGCCGCTGTCTTTTCCAAACTAATGGCACAGTATGAATTGACATAAATCATCAAAGCTATAGTATGAGGGAGGTGTGGTCACGCTGAGGGTCAGAGGTTAACCTAGGTGGACTGTTGCAGGAGGAGAAGATGCTAGGAGAGGAACTGAGATGAATTGAGGGAAGGAAACACAGGGGAAAAGAAGAAAAGGACAAAAGAAGAAAGGAAATCAAACTAAAAATTATATGGAAACGCTGACAGGACAACTGAGCAAAGGAAATTAGGAGAGAAAGGAAAGGAAAGGAAAGGAAAGTAAAGGAGGAGATGAAAAAAGAGGAAAATTTAAAGAGGAGATGACAGGAGGAAGGAAAGACAGTTCAGGGAAGGAAACACAGAGCAAAGGAAAGAAAGGCTGGGAGAAGAAAGGAAATCAGAGAGAAGGGAAGAATGAAAAAAGGATGAGAGAAGCAGACAGGAAACAAAAGCAAATGAGGAGATAAGAAAGGAAAGGAAAGGAAAGGAAAGGAAAGGAAAGGAAAGGAAAGGAAAGGAAAGGAAAGGAAAGGAAGGGAAAGGAAGGGAAGGGAAAGGAAGGGAAAGGAAAAAGGAAAGGAAGGGAAAGGAAAGTAAATGAGGGAGACAAAAGGGAACAATGAAAAAAGAAAGGAAATGGCATTTGAGTAGAGAGGAACAAAAGGGAAGAAACAAAGTATGAGGAGAGAAGAGAAGCAATGAAAGGAAATGAGGAGATGAGAAGAATTGATGAAAAGGGAAAATGTGGAGAGGAAAAGAAATGAGGATAGCTGATTTGTGACACAAGTAGGAAAGGACAAGAGGAAGTGAGGCCAGGAGACGAACAGTGGACAGCTGAGAGGAAATTAAGAAAAAGGCATAAGAACGGAATTCAGAAAAATGACAAGAAATGGGAAGGATCAATCAATCAATCAATCAATTTTTTTTATATAGCGCCAAATCACAACAAACAGTTGCCCCAAGGCGCTTTATATTGTAAGGCAAGGCCATACAATAATGATGTAAAACCCCAACGGTCAAAACGACCCCCTGTGAGCAAGCACTTGGCTACAGTGGGAAGGAAAAACTCCCTTTTAACAGGAAGAAACCTCCAGCAGAACCAGGCTCAGGGAGGGGCAGTCTTCTGCTGGGACTGGTTGGGGCTGAGGGAGAGAACCAGGAAAAAGACATGCTGTGGAGGGGAGCAGAGATCAATCACTAATGATTAAATGCAGAGTGGTGCATACAGAGCAAAAAGAGAAAGAAACAGTGCATCATGGGAACCCCCCAGCAGTCTACGTCTATAGCAGCATAACTAAGGGATGGTTCAGGGTCACCTGATCCAGCCCTAACTATAAGCTTTAGCAAAAAGGAAAGTTTTAAGCCTAATCCTAAAAGTAGAGAGGGTGTCTGTCTCCCTGATCTGAATTGGGAGCTGGTTCCACAGGAGAGGAGCCTGAAAGCTGAAGGCTCTGCCTCCCATTCTACTCTTACAAACCCTAGGAACTACAAGTAAGCCTGCAGTCTGAGAGCGAAGCGCTCTATTGGGGTGATATGGTACTACGAGGTCCCTAAGATAAGATGGGACCTGATTATTCAAAACCTTATAAGTAAGAAGAAGAATTTTAAATTCTATTCTAGAATTAACAGGAAGCCAATGAAGAGAGGCCAATATGGGTGAGATATGCTCTCTCCTTCTAGTCCCCGTCAGCACTCTAGCTGCAGCATTTTGAATTAACTGAAGGCTTTTTAGGGAACTTTTAGGACAACCTGATAATAATGAATTACAATAGTCCAGCCTAGAGGAAATAAATGCATGAATTAGTTTTTCAGCATCACTCTGAGACAAGACCTTTCTGATTTTAGAGATATTGCGTAAATGCAAAAAAGCAGTCCTACATATTTGTTTAATATGCGCTTTGAATGACATATCCTGATCAAAAATGACTCCAAGATTTCTCACAGTATTACTAGAGGTCAGGGTAATGCCATCCAGAGTAAGGATCTGGTTAGACACCATGTTTCTAAGATTTGTGGGGCCAAGTACAATAACTTCAATTTTATCTGAGTTTAAAAGCAGGAAATTAGAGGTCATCCATGTCTTTATGTCTGTAAGACAATCCTGCAGTTTAGCTAATTGGTGTGTGTCCTCTGGCTTCATGGATAGATAAAGCTGGGTATCATCTGCGTAACAATGAAAATTTAAGCAATACCGTCTAATAATACTGCCTAAGGGAAGCATATATAAAGTGAATAAAATTGGTCCTAGCACAGAACCTTGTGGAACTCCATAATTAACTTTAGTCTGTGAAGAAGATTCCCCATTTACATGAACAAATTGTAATCTATTAGACAAATATGATTCAAACCACCGCAGCGCAGTGCCTTTAATACCTATGGCATGCTCTAATCTCTGTAATAAAATTTTATGGTCAACAGTATCAAAAGCAGCACTGAGGTCTAACAGAACAAGCACAGAGATGAGTCCACTGTCCGAGGCCATAAGAAGATCATTTGTAACCTTCAATAATGCTGTTTCTGTACTATGATGAATTCTAAAACCTGACTGAAACTCTTCAAATAGACCATTCCTCTGCAGACGATCAGTTAGCTGTTTTACAACTACCCTTTCAAGAATTTTTGAGAGAAAAGGAAGGTTGGAGATTGGCCTATAATTAGCTAAGATAGCTGGGTCAAGTGATGGCTTTTTAAGTAATGGTTTAATTACTGCCACCTTAAAAGCCTGTGGTACATAGCCAACTAACAAAGATAGATTGATCATATTTAAGATCGAAGCATTAAATAATGGTAGGGCTTCCTTGAGCAGCCTGGTAGGAATGGGGTCTAATAAACATGTTGATGGTTTGGATGAAGTAACTAATGAAAATAACTCAGACAGAACAATCGGAGAGAAAGAGTCTAACCAAATACCGGATGAGAAGCATAGAAAAGAAATTAGAGAGGATGAGGGGAGAAGAGAAAAAATGAAAGAAAATGAGAGAAGATAAGTTCAGAAAGGAGAAAATAAAGGTAAATGTGGAGAGGAAATGAAATGAGGAGAGCTGAGTCAAGAAATTAAAGGAGATGAGAAAAAGAGTAAAAGGAAAGGAGGAAAGGAGGAGAAGAAAGGGCAGAAATGAATAATGTGAGAGGAAAAGGGGAAAACGGAAAGGAAAGGGGTGAGAAGGACAGGATAAGAGAGGAAATGAAGCTCAAAGGAGGTGAGGACGAACGGAGAGGTCAGAAAACCACATTTCAGAATCAGAGGCAAAAAAGGGAACAAGGAGTGGATAAAGGAAAGTGCAATAAGTAGCAGGAAAGAAAGGCAGAGAGGAGAAAGAGAAGAGAGGCATGGAAAGGAAATGAAAATAGGAGTGGTTAAAAACGAGTATGTCGCCCTTAATGGGACAAAAGAGTAAGTTCTTTTGACAGTCAGCCGTCTTATTTTCACCATAATTTCACGTCTCAAATGAATAAATAGTCGCCATCTAGTGGGTGATGTTAGTAATCCAGGGCTTCTGGTACATTTCCTATGTGAACTCCAAAATTCAATAAAAAAGCTTTTTTTTTTTTTTTTTTTTGTGCAAACAGACTCTCAGTATTAAGGTAGTGTTACAGCTCTTGAGTTTTAAGATACAGAAATTTACCAGAAACACACGCACAACTTACAGTTATGATATATATATATATATATATATATATATATATATATATATATATATATATATATATATATATAAAGAGTAAAAGAAAGAAGAGACAGAAAACAAACAAAAGAGCGAGATGAGAAGAGGTGAAGTTAAAGAAAGAAAATGAAAAATGAACTCGATCTGACCAAAGGAAAGGATGTGAAAATATGAGAGGAGGTGAAAGGAAGACAAAAAGGGACAGGAAAAGAAGAAAAGCCAATTCAAGGAAGTGGCATGAAAGGAATGAATATCAGAAGAGAAAATTAAAAGTATGGATCTATAGATAGGAAAGGAAAGAAGGAAATAAAAGAACGGAAAGTTGAAATGAAAGGTAAGATGAGACATGAAGGAGACGAGGAAAAGGAAACAGAAGGTTGACACAAGGGGAACAGAGAGAAGAAATGGGATAGAAAGGAAAGGAGAGATGAGAAAAGGAGGAAAGAAAGTGCACAAGAAGAGGAGGGAAGAAGAGAAGAAAGGAAACAGAAGAGGTGATTCATTCGGAGTCAGCAAGGACCCACACTGTGAATTCCTCTTGGATATTTGTTATTGTAGACGGACAATAGGAGGAACTTAATGAGTGCACGTCACTTCATCAGCGGCTCAGACTTCCAGCCGGAAACAAACACACACTGAGTGCACACCTGGACACACAAACAGACAAACAGCCCCCGAACCCCTGACGGTGAAAATCCTAAACCAGCAGACGTGTTGTATGTGTCCGTTCATGGATTAGACTGTTCTATTGCCTGGAAAAAATAATCCTGATTCAGCTTTACTCCTCCCAGAGAGTCTAATTTGCACTAAATTGTGCACCTTATTAAACCCCTTCGTCTTCTTCTTTGTCTTTCGGCTGTTCCCGTTAGGGGTCGCCACAGCAGATCAATCGTTTCCATCTCACCCTGTCCTCTGTATCTTCCTCTGTCACACCAACCACCTGCATGTCCTCTCTCAGCACATCCATGAACCTCCTCTTTGGTCTCCCTCTTCTCCTTCTGCCTGGTGGCTCCATCCTCAGCATCCTTCTCCCTATATACCCTGGGTCCCTCCTCTGCACATGTCCAAACCATCTCAATCTCGCCTCTCTGACTTTGTCTCCAAACCGTCCCACCTGAGCTGTCCCTCTGATATGTTCATTCCTAATCTTGTCCAATCTTGTCACTCCCAAAGAGAATCTCAACATCTTCAGCTCTGCCCTCAGCTCTGCCTCTTTTTGTTAGTGCCACTGTCTCTAAACCATACAACATAGCTGGTCTCACTACTGTTTTGTAAACTTTCCCCTTCACTCTTGCTGATATTCTTCGGTCACAAATCACTCCTGCCACCTTTCTCCACCCACTCCACCCTGCCTGCACTCTCTTCTTCACCTCTCTACCACACTCTCCATTACTTTGAACAGTTGACCCCAAATATTTAAACTCATCTACTTTCACCACTTCTACTCCTTGTAACTGCACTATTCCACTGGGCTCCCTCTCGTTCACACACATGTACTCAGTCTTGCTTCTACTGAGTTTCATTCCCCTTCTCTCCAAAGCATATCTCCACTTCTCCAGACTAGACTCAACTTGCTCTCTACTCTCACTACAGATCACAATGTCATCTGTAAACATCATAGTCCATGGGGAGTCCTGTCTGATCTCATCCGTCAACCTGTCCATCACCACTGCAAACAAGAAAGGACTCAGAGCTGATCCTTGGTGTAATCCCACCTCCACCTTGAATGAGTCTGTCATTCCGACTGCATATCTCACAGCTGTCACACTATTCTTGTACATGTCCTGCACTACCCTAACATACTTCTCTGCCACTCCAGACTTCTTCATACAATGCCACAACTCTTCTCTTGGCACCCTATCATAAGCTTTTTCTAAGTCCACAAACACACAATGTAACTCTTTCTGTCCTTCTCTGTACTTTTCCAACAGTATTCTCAGAGCAAACATTGCATCTGTAGTGCTCTTTCTCGGCATGAAACCATATTACTGCTCACAGATCTTCACCTGTTTTCTAAGCCTAGCTTCTACTACTCTTTCCCATAACTTCATGCTGTGGCTGATCAGCTTTATGCCTCTGTAGTTACTGCAGCTCTGCACATCACCCTTGTTCTTGAAATTAGGAACCAGCACACTTCGTCTCCACTCCTCAGGCATGCTCTCACTTTCCAAGATTTTATTAAACAATCTGGTTAGAAACTCTACTGCCATCTCTCCTAGACATTTCCATGCCTCCACTGGAATGTCATCTGGACCGACTGCCTTTCCACTCTTCATCCTCTTCATAGCAGCCATCACTTCTTCCTTGCTAATCTCTTTTACTTCCTGATTTACTCTCACGACATCATCCAGCCTTTTCTCTCGCTCATTTTCTTTATTCATCAACTCTTCAAAATATTCCCTCCACCTTCTCAGCACACATTCCTCACTTGTCAGCACATTACCATGTGCATCTTTTACCACCCTAACCTGCTGCACATCCTTTCCAGCTCTGTCCCTTTGTCTGGCCAGTCGGTACAAGTCCTTTTCTCCTTCCTTACTATTCAACTTCTTGTACAGCTCGCAATATGCCTTTTCCTTTGCTTTTGCCACTTCTCTTTTCGCCTTATGCCGCATCTCCTTGTACTCCTGTCTACTTTCTTCATCTCTCCGACTATCCCAAAACTTTTTTGCCAACCTCTTTCTCCTTATGCTTTCCTGGACCTCTTCATTCCACCACCAAGTCTCCTTGTCTTCTTTCCACTGTCCAGATGTCATACCCAGTACTGTCCTAGCTGTCTCCCTCACCACATCTGCAGTACTTTTCCAGTTGTCCAAAATTGCTTCTCCTCCAACCAGTGTTTCTCTCACCTGCTCGCTAAATTTCACACAACAGTCTTCCTCCTTCAGCTTCCACCATCTGATCCTTTGTTGACCTTTCACTCTCTTCTTCTTCTTTACCTCTAAAGTCATCTTACAAACAACCATCCTGTGCTGTCTAGTGACACTCTCTCCTGCTGCCACCTTACAGTCTGTGATTTCTTTTAGCTTGCATCTCCTATAAAGAATGTAGTCCACCTGTGTGCACCTTCCTCCACTCTTATATGTTACCCTGTGCTCCTCCCTTTTCTTAAAGTAGGTATTCACCACAGCCATTTCCATCCTTTTCACAAAATCAACTACCATCTGTCCTTCCCTATTCCTATCCTTGATACCATATCTACCCATTACTTCCTCATCACCTCTGTTCCCTTCACCAACATGCCCATTGAAGTCTGCTCCTATCACCACTCTTTCATGCTTGGGCACACTCTCCACCACCTCATCTAACACACTCCAGAAATCTTCTTTCTCCTTCATCTCACAACCTACCTGTGGGGCATATGCACTGATGATATTCATCATCACCCCTTCAATTTCCAACTTCACACTCATCACCCTGTCAGACACTTGCTTAACCTCCAACACACTTTTAACATACTCTTCCTTTAAAATGACCCCAACACCATTTCTTTTCCTGTCCTCACCATGGTACAACAACTTGTACCCACCGCCGATGCTCCTGCTCTTACTTCCCTTCCACTTGGTCTCTTGCACACACAATATGTCTACCTTTCTCCTCTCCATCATATCAGCCAGCTCTCTCCCTTTACCAGTCATACTACCAACATTCAAAGTCCCCACTCTCATTTCCACCCTTCTAGTTTTCTTCTTCTTCCGCTGTTCGTGGCAATGTTTTCCTCCTCTTCTTCGTGGTAAAAAAATAATTTTGGTGAAAACAAACAGCGGATAGAACATATTAGACTCATTAAACACATTCAGGAATTTTCTGTTTATCAATTATACCATTTGAGTATTTGACCCTCTTGTCCAATAGAATGTAATAAAACAAAATTCAAAAATTTCTACAACAGGTTTCTGTGTAGGCTCTCAGTTGTCCAGGTGGTTTCCCTAGTAGAGAAGCTTGAATCTTCGACTGGACTGGGACCGTCCCATCATTAGGAGGGACAGCTGCCCTGTCATTAGGAGGGTGCTAACTAGAGCACAATAGGTGCTAATTAGAGCTATTGTTTAGTCACCAGCCTATAGCAGTCTGCCTCTCGGTAGGAGGGGTCTGGTTAGGTTTAAAACTCCAGCTTTTGTGACTTCTGATTATTCTTCTCTACAAGAGTCAAGACAGAAGTCAGACCACCAGAGCAAGAATTTTAGCTGAGGAAGCTTCTGCCATTTGAAGCGAAATGTCCTCGCATCAAGCAACCCAGTCCAGTCAAAGATTCAAACTTCTCTACTATTTCTCCAACAGGCTAAAAACGAAAAAAAAAAAAAAAAAAAGCCAAAAGTTTAACCTGGGAACCAGACAAATCCAAGATCTCATCCTCAATTTACTCTTGTATATTCTTGTTAGAATGGGTTGATACGTGGCAGTTATTTGATATGCGGCGGGTTTTACATGACAATAGACAGAGAATCACCGTTAATGCTAAACCAACATGGAAGTGTCAAATGTTGCAGTTTGCAGTTGAGGCATTTGCAAAAGCAAGTCAAATCACACTGACCATCATGTTAGACATATGTTGAATCCTAAAGCACAAAGGGAGAAGCCAAAAGAAGTTATACCGAACTCACAACCCACCATAAGTGATACTACGAGCAGTCTACAGGGAAAAATTTAGCAAAACCATGCTTGAGACTTGTAACTAGTGTGTGTTCAGCACTGTAGATGGCCCTGGGGACTTCGGGTCCTGCACATGCAAATCCTACGGATCTTGCGAAAAATCCAGAATGCGTACAGTACATATGGGACCCGTACTCCTTTTGTACACCAGAACCAAATCAGGAGCACTGCTAGCAGGTGCTTTGGAATAACAGCAAGATGCACAAGTGATGCACAGTTATTGTACAAGTGATGCACCTCAGAAGTACTACACAAGTATTCCAAGCTTGCTATTTATGCGGCCTGCAAGACAGAAGTACATCCCACTTTCTACCCCATGTGCGATGTGCATGCAACGTAAATGACCCACACACAACACAAGTGGCAAAACTCTGGGTATATATACATTTTGGGGAGATCGTTTACCATGTAGCATTGCAGAAGGTAAGAAAATGTCTGCCTCTATACCGTTGCAACGACTGAGGTTGTTGGACCTCTACAGACAGATGATAAAAGTTGAGGAGTGGCATGAGCATCACAAGTGCGGTCCATACTCCTGGCTTATGAAGCTGGCTAACTGCAAGTTACACGCACTCCTCACACACTGATCATGTGCGTCCAATATAGCAACGCTTTTGCACGGGCTAACAATGCAGTTTTCCTCAAGCATTGTGCAAGTCAGGCGTGCAACCTGTACTTGACAAGTACTATGACCATCATGTTTCTCAAACTTCCCCCCGATTCCTGCAGCGTGGCTGCAAGCTACCAATCCCTGCGCCCCGTGCGTGTCCAAAACATGTACGGTGGGTTGTCATTTAGGCTTTACTCACAGCCTCTACAAAAACTGTTTTGGTAATTATAGCTAGTACCCCCATTCATCACAATTGCGTGGATCTCTTTGAGTGACAGTTACTGTGCCAGGTGACAACGACAACTGTTAGTAGCAGTCTCTGCCACCTGGTGGTTGCTAGTAGAATTTTATTAGAACTATCTCAGATACTATAGCCTGGTGTGTGGTATTTCTGCCGTGCTTACTCTATCTATCTATCTATCTATCTATCTATCTATCTATCTATCTATCTATCTATCTATCTATCTATCTATCTATCTATCTATCTATCTATCTATCTATCTATCTATCTATCTATCTATCTATCTATCTATCTATCTATCTATCTATCTATCTATCTATCTATCTATCTACCTACCTACCTACCTATCTATCTATCTAGCTACCAGATATAGATGCATTGGCTTCTCCAAAGTAGGGATAGCCCGATAATCAGCTGGGCTGATATTGGCTGAGTATTGGCCATGCCAATTATTGGCCCAGCTGATAATTGGTCTATCCCTACAGAGTACCCAGTAGAGGTGGGCGGATCGATCCTAATATCGATAATATCAATACCAATGCTGGTATTGATATTGAATGATCCCATTGTAAAAAGATCGATACTCAAGCTGTTTTCTCTCCCGCATGCACTGACTGCTGCGCACACAGATTCATCAAAGTCTACTCTCTGTCTGTAAGAGGAGTGCTGCGCTGTGTCACACAACATGGAGCAGTGCACCCTTGTATTGTCGTTTGTCAGCCCTCTACCTCAAGAGATTTTGTTTAAAGTTGTGTTGAGTGATATTTTTTTAAACAAAAATGTTGATTGTGATAATAAAGTATTTTGTTGTCACGTACAATGTTTGGCGAAATTCTATCCTATGTCTTTTGGATCCGTTGGATCTATGAAGCTTAAATATGAAAAAGTATTGGTATCGGTATTGATATCAGCGATACTGGGCCTGTATTTACTTGTTATCGGATCAATACCAAAATTCCCAGTATCGCCCACCTCTACTACCCAGAGGGATTATCGGCCAATTTTTCTTCTATCCCTATTCCAAAGCCTAGGAAAGAGTATAATGTAAAATAGGAACTTGGAGTCCCAGAAATTAATTTAAGATCAAATTTTTCTTTCTACTCTAAGTGGTTTCTAAGCCCTGCACAGCTGATTTCTGTGGTTTGGGTTGATACTATGGCAACACATGCCTGGCAACACATGCCTAGGCTTATGCAAAGCCTAGGGGAAAACAAAACAATCAGCTGACCAAGCTGACTGAGCGTGGTGAGAGCTGGGATGACTCAGCCTTGTGTATGAACTTGAGAAAAACTGACAACTACACACATTTCACCCTGAAGCAACATCTGAGGAACACACATCACGTGTGTGCATCAAAGTGTTTTGTGAGTCCACTGTGATTATCCTGCTGGTTAAAGATCAAAAGTTCCCATTTTTAACTTTATTAACTTGGAGCTGTGTGGTAGTGAATGTTCTACTGTTTCCCTCAAACAGGAACGTCTCATCCTCTGCTTCTAAATATACAACCGTAAAGTTAATAATTCCCGGATGATTCTGATGGGAGAGCACCTCAGTGATACTAAGGGTTGTTCCAAGAAAAAAAAAAAAACATCATAAATGCGGTGAATGTAGAATCATTTCCTCATTTCTGCAGAATCCTTCTCTTCAATGTTATCTGAGATCATCAGATCTTGATCAAAACTGGAATATAATGCATTCCAGTGCGCAAACCAGCTTCCCCCCCCTTTGTGCTAATTGTTCTACAAGGGCCATATCCAATTAAAAGGCCAGATCAGCGTGACATATTTGTTCTTCATTGGTCCAGAAGGGGATTACATCACTGACAGGATATGACATGTGTGCTGTTGCTGCAGTCAGGTAGCCAAGCTATATACCAGATGGCAACTCAAGATCTCCAACCTTGAAGTCCTGGACAGATGTGGACTGTCTAGCATTAAAACCCTGCAGATTCACCACCAGTTGCAGTTCCCCAGACATGTCATCTGCATGAATACTAGTATCACACACTAACAAGGAGAAGAATATTGATGATAGACTATATGACACAGTTAAAAGTAGCCAAATCTTACTTTAAAATATCAGAAGCAGTAGCACATTCTTGGTAACGGATATGTATTTATTGATAGAGTGTTAAAAAAATTAGATCCTTTTTGTCATTGTTAGAGGCATCATGCTTTTTACCTCAGACAACAAAAGGGTTTGTGGGCTGTGAAGCTGCCATTCACCAAATGATCAGTGAATCATTCCAGGTAGGAGCCAATCAGTCAACCTTCAAACAGTGCATGGAATGCGAGTTAATGTGTAAAGCTGCAATATCATTGTGTCACTGTACTCATTACCTCCACCAGTGAGGTTGGGATTAGCTTGTGTTTTCGCCCCTGTTTGTCTGTTTGGGATCCACCTGCAGCCCACAATTTTTCATATACCGATATGATATTTTTACTGAAGATTCATATCTTGATAGGCAAGAAGTGATTCAGTTCTCAAGGTCATAGGTCAAAGAGCAAAGTCAAGAAAAATCTTGGAAAATTGGTAAAATCCCTATTTTTAACATTGAATGAATTTTCAAAAATTCATAACTGTCAAAAAAAGATCAAAGTTCTTTCATATTTGAGAGTGTTATGTAGGATGGTATCCTTGATCGAGTGACAAAGTTTGATCCGGTGTTGCAGACTGAACGGTCCGCCCCTAAAAATTGGTCTGCCTTTTGCATCTGCACATGCAGCGTTTTGGACCACAGCAGCACGTCTGAGTCTCTTCACCCAAAGCAATCAAATGGATTACTGGGATTATTAACCATCAGATGTTAAAGGTAAAACCTCTTAAATCATTCTAAATTTAAGCAGAAACAAGGCCGTTTTAAGCAGAAACGAGGCAAAATTCTGTGATGCTTTGAAATGTCTGACGTGCAGTGAATGCATCAGCTAGCAGCTCGTGTAGCCGCGGCGGTCTGATCACTTCTGCCGCCTTTTATGATGAAATAATGCTGAATTTATGTGGAAATGATTGTTGTACAAAAGCTTCAGATATCTGTCGCTGAGAAAGATAATAACTGGAGGCAGTCTGAAGCAGAAACGAGGTGTTAATCCGTGAACTGCATCATCGGGGGGCACGATTTTTAGGGGGACTGTTTGGTCCGCAACACCGGATCTGATCCAGATTGTGGGTTTTGTGGACATTTGAATTTAATATTGAAGAGCCCACTTGATGTACATTTTGCATTAAATCTCAATCAAAAGTGCCTCAATCACTGTCACTTGTGGCAATGAGGTGCAAACTGGCACTCTCAATGAATAGACTAAGTTTGATCCGCATCTGATCCGTATTGTGCATTTAGCGGATATTTAACTTTATCATTGAAAAGACCTTTTGATCTATAATTTGTATTATATATTTTTTGCCACTTCTAACAGAACTTTTTGGAAATTTGTGGAATTGGTAACTAGTGCTGTTGGAGTTATGCGCTCTATGACCGCAGTGCTCTAGTTTAGTATTTTTTTTTAGTTTTACAAGAAAACTATGATGGCCTCTAAGAAAACAGATTCAAAACCTACAAGGATATCGATTTCAGACAGGTTTACCATATTTGCAGCAGAGATGCATCCCTTGAAGGTCTTGGTCAAGTTTGATAATGAGTGAGCTTGACCAAATATTAGAAATCATTGTTATGAATATGATACAAAATTTGCCTCCACCAAGGAGAAGAGACCTCTTGAGTTGGACAACACACCGTTAAGTATGTGCACTTCACATTAGCTCCTTGATCTACACCTCTGCTGTTTGACCAGCCTTTTCACATCAACAAATTCAGACACCTTAGATCATTACACCTTGGGAATGAGAAATACTGATCTTTATTAACCAACATTCAAACAACTTTGGCAAAGGAAGGTATGCCAAATATTGTTTTATGTAACAGGAGGGCCATTCTTGAGACCCATTGATGTTGGTACTTACCCTGAACACAGTAGCTTGAACCGGATGGGAGTCTATCAATCGGTCAGTGGTTAGTTCCCCAGATGCGAGTGGTACCAACAGCAAAACGCAGATTAAGGGCCTGATTTACTAAAGGTATGCATGTGTAAAAATACATTATAAAATATTTTACACCTACTTTTCATTCCTCCCCTCGCACTGTGTTGACATCAGGTGGACGGGGAATTCAGTTTTCTTTTAATCATACTTTACAATGAAAATGTAATGTGCATAGCTATCTGTGCTTTAATACTACCCATTACAAGCAAAACAAATGCGATGCATGCATTCCTTTTCAGGAAATGAACACTCCCTCGACATGCGTAAGAGTGCAGAGCACATCACTGTGTAAAAGTGAACAGTATTTAGCTTCCCATTAACAGTGCTGCATGAAACATGTGCAAGTCTGAACTTGTACGTCCGACCTGCCAATAATTCCATTAACGCACACTGGTCAGCAAGCAATGGTCACATAGCAGTGGAGGCAACAAGTGTTAGTCCAACTGTCACACCACTTCATGCACTTTCAGTTATTTTGCCTATAACTCAAGCGACAAAATAGTCACCTTACCAGAAAACCTGCCACTTCTCAGTGCACTCTCTTAATAACAATGAACTAGAACTTCAAGGTTATAACACTTGTTACTCTCAGTGGTTTAATTTGTTGTATTCCTCAAACATACCCCGAAATAATGTGAAACCTTAACACAGCCCATGTGGCAGGCACATCGCAAAAGTATTGATCCGTTGTGTGTGTCACCTATCTAACAGTATCAAGACAAAGCCCTTAATGCCTTCCAACAAGTGTCAGCTCAATGATTACTAAAAATATTAATGAAAGTTTAAATTTATCCAGTTATTTTTTATTCAGGATTATTAGTAGCAGTAGTATTCCCAATCATAATATTAATAATGAGTATTATTGATAATAATAATAATAATAATATTACCAATAATTCCAAAATAGTCATAATAGTAAAAAAATACAGTAATTCCAAACTAGTAGTAGTAGTAGTAATAATAATAATAATAATAATAATAATAATAATAATAATATCATTTAGTATACTACCAATGTGCACACAAGCCTGACTGACCAGTGTTAATGCCCAGACATTCTACATTACACGCTCTGCTGCTCTGCTAGCTCCATGGAACGAGATATGGCCTATTTCAGAGAGATAATGAAGCGTGTGTATATAGACCCATATACAGTGACACTTCATATGAGCAAACTTAAAGTCTGATCAAACACACTGCATGGCTTCATATCTGTGATCTTCACTGTGTGTGAATGATCAGTGTCCCGTGACATTTTGGGCTTTGTATGCGTTAATGGGATTTGCTGACCAAATATCCTCTGATCGCTGTCAGGGATATGAGGCTGATGTCAAGTTGACTGACCCTCATTCTTCACTGTATACACTGGGATCTGTATGTACAGAGAGGTATGAAAATGTGTCTTACCAAACTGGTGCTCAAAGGCCGCACAGCGAGTTTGAAATGTTACAGTTTGTTTGTTCATCTGTCCACTGTGATAACTCAAAAACATTATCTGTATTATAATAGCCAAGTGGCCTCTGTGTGTGTGTGCATGCGTGTGTATGGATTAGATCATGGAGAAACCGGGAAGAGCTGACATTTGCCATTTGGTATGCTCATGTATTTGGGTCAAAGATGAATGCTGCAAAAATAGAAAGTTGGGTCAAAGATGAATGCTGCAAAAATAGAAAGTTGATAGGACTAATATTTTTGGAGAAATTACCAATATTAGCTAACCACACAGATCAATGCACATTGTGCTACAATGCGCCATGGGAGTTCAGGATTTTGGGATTTTAAATATTGTTATTGTGGTTCATGTTAGTTTAACAGTGTTAGTGTTGTTGGTTTATTGCTTTTGTAGTTCAATTGGTTTAGTCAGTTTAGTTAAGTGTTGTGTTGCCGTTACCATGAATGAAACTTGCAGTGCTTTAGATGTCTTCCACCACCATCTCTGTTTGTGGGTGGTAATATTAAAACCACCTGCTGGTAGCAGAATGCAGAAAAGACAAAAATCTCTCTGTTAGTATAACTTTTATTCCGGACAAACCGAGGTGAGATGACATTTGACATTTGGCAGGCTTATGTGTTTTGGGCCAAGGATGAAAGTCATCAAAACAGAACATTGATAGGTTTAATATTTTTGGAGCAGCTATGGATATGCACACAAACAACAACAGTAAACAATGTGATAATTACATTTTGGACTCACACGCCATTCCAGCAGGGGGTAGTAAATCATCTATATCTTAAAAGTGCACATGGGGGATTTTATTTAATAAGTTAAATGTAGGTACATAATATAATTGTAAATTTGTTAAAAATAAATGGATGACACAAGAAAGTGAAAAAATGTATTTCCATTGTGGTCCATTTAAAAATCAAATGACAAAACAGAAGTAATACTACTACTACTACTACTACTACTACTATTACTACTAATATTTTCCTTTTTTATAATAATAATAATAATAATAATAATAATAATAATGTGTATATGATAATAAGAACCTAAACAATTTATGAATACATTAGGACAGTAAACTCACATTTAAAAATTATGTAATTAACAGGAAATATAAGGGTTGAGTTCTTCCTCTAAAAACTGTTGAGGTCTAAGGTTTAGGATTGTATAAACATTCTGGATTTTCCCGCCATTCCAACTCATTATATAAACTTTGCACCATTAATTATCACCCTTGAAAAATGTCAGCTACCTATTTTATAAAACTTACCCAATCTAGAGCCCGTGGATTTTCACGGGCAACACCCAAGACCTTTACATGAATTATTTTAGGTGGATTAGGAGCATGTTCAAGTTGTTTTGCTGTTGAGGTGATGAGTAAACTGACTTGAATTTATATTTGTCATGTCTTAAGGTGAAGGTGCTATACTATAGGCACACAACATTGTGGCATTGAGAATGACTTTGGCGAGTGCTAGAGTGCCCCAGTGGGCAGCGGCCACCAAAGCTCCCTGAGGTGAAGCAGACAAGCAATACAGGGACGTTTTGCAGTTTAACGAGTGTTTACTTTTATTTTGTTTTAAGTCTTGTTTTCAATTCATGTTCATTGTGCAAGATATGGTACATACTGCCACCTGAGACAATATGTGTGTGTATGTCTGAGAGATGGAGCATGAGATGATACTTTTTTCCATCACTGAGCAACATCGCTTCACTTTGCAACCTCATCACACCACAGAAACCTACCCCAAAGGTGCATGTTAGTGAAGTGCAGCAGCTATAAACATGGCTGGATAGTAATATTTTCATATTAATTATCATTGCATCTGGAGCATACCCCATTCTCCCAAATTCTGCCTGAAGACGGGGTGGGCTGATGCACGAGCATGGCCAATATCAAATATATGGGAATGCCAATTTCAATAAAATGTTTAATTTTATCACAAAGAGAAAATACATCACAAATAACTCACCTGATTTGTCCATTTTTTTGTCCTTTTCTCATTCATTAAATGTATTTCTTGAAATGTTATTTAATTTCAGATGGGTGTTTAACCAACTTTCTTCAAAAAAAGGAGGTGAGCTGATGCTTGGTCCTGGGCCCTCAGATGGGCAGATATGGTAGTTTTTGTTTGCGGGTGAGAGAGAGAGAGAGAGAGAGAGAGAGAGAGAGAGAGAGAGAGAGAGAGAGAGAGAGAGCGCATGCATGCACGCACGCACACACACACACACCACATTCGTAATGGCGTCAGAAAAAGTGATTTAATCTATTAACTTGTGATACCATCATGAAAATGTAAACATTTCTTATAATTTTGTGAAACTATCACAAAATTTGGCATGACACAGAGTTGGGGGGTTATGGTTAGTGTTACACTTATGGTTAGGATTAAAAATAGTGACTGAAACTTGACCGCATCACAAAAATATGACACATTTCATGACAGTATCGGTATCATAGAAAAAAAGCATGCAACTGGGCTACACACACACACACACACACACACACACACACACACACACACACACACACACACACACACACACACACACACACACACTGAACATCTTCTTGTCCAGATAAAACATGACAACTATTGTGACATGAGCCATGTTTAAAGCTGTTGCACCTCACGGGCACAAACATTATGTCATTAATCTCTGTAATGTTAAAGTGTTGTGTCGTTAAATTCAGAGAATATCTGGAGTTATTTTTTAGCAAATATACTTTTTTCTCATTTTTATTGTATTTAATTTTTATTTGTATTAATTATTGTTACTGTTATCATTATTGCATTCGCCATATCATCCCAACTTTTCCTGATTTGGAAATGAAAATAATTAAAAATTCTCTTATTATATTTTATAATTATGAATGATTTGCATCACAAGGCTGTAGCAGGACCCAGAAGGAGTCACTGTATCATGATGTTTTGTCGAATCTAATGGCATGGATGGAATTCATATTAGCCATTTCTGTTGTGATTGCAGTGTGTGTGTGTGGGGGGGGGGGGGTTAAAATAAATCACATTCTTGGAGTTTATTCTGTTAGAAAATAGAGCGATAGAGTCAACTGCAGTAGTCAGTAGTCCGTGAGGAGGTGAGCCAGTCTGACTCGGGCATCCAGAGGACTTGGAGTGGGTACAAAACCTTTCTAGGGACAAAGACAGAAACATAACAACACAGCATAACAGTCCAAACGTGGGGGGGAAGATGGATGGGGACAGACAGAGAGAGAAGGTGATGAATGGTGTTTTTCTCTGGAAGGAGGATAACTGTATCCTCCTCTGGGAGCAGCAGAGCAGGAGAGTAGCGGAGAGCGGCGGTCATGTGTCTCGGAGACAGCCAATGGAAATGCGTGGCTGTGGTTCATATGTGGGTTTACTGGGTCAGAGTCAGAACAGCGGAGTAGGCAACAGCCAATCAGAATGCAGAGCAGCGTCTGGAAGATTAGCCAATGGGATTGGAGTCTTGTGTCTGGTACCAGTTGATGTCTGACAGACTGTATCTAATTACCACAGCCCAGGCTCAGCGTGGGGCTGCACGTGCACATGTGCGTGAGTGTAAGCGAGGAGAGTGGGAGAGAAAACTAGGATTAGAAAAAAAAAAAAAAGAGAAACAATAAGGAAGGTGGGTCGGAGGTTCTGGCAAAAGTTGAAAACAAGACATCCGATGTGGAAAAATGCCAACTTGAAACCAAAGTGTGCCAACATTTCTGCCAAAGAAAAAACACAAAAACCCTGAATTCAAACTTAAACAATGAGGTTTTACATGACAACACTTTGCATGCTGGGAAATATACATTTCTCTAACCGTGTGGGAACAAAGGACACGTGTGTTTTCATGCTGTTATCTGGATATCCTGGAAGAAGGAATCGGCCTTGAAAACGTCACAGTGTTGTTCTTCCCTTCAGACCTCTTCACTGTGTTACTGACAGGACCAGACGGGGATCGCCAGGTGCTAATGGGACACACGCTTACACATTATGTGCACGCACACAGACGGAGCCAGAGGTGAGCCGGGTGACAGACGAGAGCAACTGGCTGACGGCTTTTTCCTGTTTTTACTGTTTCTGTCTGGGCACAAGACGCTTTATACCCACACGGAAATGGTTCTCAAGTGTCACGTGTGTATTTGGTCTGGTCTCCTTAGATGCTGGTTTGATGTGAAGTCACGTGAACTTTTTTTTTTTTAAAAGATGTCCCTTGACATGCAACCCTGATATATGTCATGACAATCCCTTGGTAGTGGGCAAGATTCCCAGAAAGGCTTGTGAACATGGAGAGAAAATCTGCATCCAGGGTTGATCTAGATGCACCTCTGCGTGGGTTTGTTTGACGTGGAAATGTTTTTGCACGCCAACAAACACACAGTCCATGACAGATCCTTAGCCTGGTCTGATGACTGGGAAATCCCAAACCATCAGGGTCTGAGGACCTGGTGCAGCCTTCATCCACCTACACAGCTGTTGAGTTACAAACCATCACCTCCTCCATCTGATCTGCTGTTCAGGAGTTCTTGTGTCACCACAGCCCTCTTAGCCGTCTCATGTTAGGGGTTCCCGTTGGGCCATTATAGTTACCGTAGTGGTCATGGGGCACACATGGTCCCCATAATATTTCACCCCAACAGGCAATCCCCTACTTGATCTATTACCCAGGTGTCATGACACGGACGAGGAGTTGGTTTTTGGTATCTGCTTGATATCTGTAACAAACACAGAAAAGACAAATCTTCTAGTTTCTTGAATGGCTGCTTGAGGCTGGTTTGAAAAAGGAATCACTCCCTGTAGAAACTCAACTTTACAGCAGAAATAAACACGTTTAGAGCTTGAACTTTTTTTTTTTGGTTTCTATATCAAGTTTTCTTTTTCATGGCAAAGTCAGCTGGAAAGCAGAAGGTGTTAGCTGCTGTGGACTTGATGCGGTAGAGTCAACTCATTGTTCTTTCTGACTTCTTGTAATATCTCATATCTCAGAATATCTCATATACTAGAGGGAGGTGATGGTCTAGTGGTTAAGTGTTGAGCTTCAGACCAGAGGGTCCTCAGTTCAAAACCCAGCCAGACTGGAAAATTTTGCTAAGGGCCCTTGGACAAGGTCCTGAATCACCTATTGGCTCCCGGTGTGTAGTGAATGCCTTGCATGGCAGCACTCTGACATCAGTGTGTGTGTGTGTCTGTGTGAATGGGTGAATGTGAGTCACAATTGTAAAGCACTTTGAGCTTCTGATGCAGATGGAAAATGCTATATAAATGCAGTCCATTTACCATAAGATGGCTTGCTGTGCCATTAATTGTACTAATGGACCATCAAAGAAGTTGGTGCTTCAGTATTTCTGTTGAGTGAACTTTTAATGTTATCTAATTTATATGCCCCCTCATCACAAGTCTGTCCACAATGTTCATGGATGGGATTTCAAGGCACAGTCATGAACTGGAGGGTGTCTCATTTGGTGACATCACATTTACATGTTTGCTTTTTTGCAGACGATGTGGTTCTGTTGACTTCATCAAACAGTGATCTCCAATGCACACTGAGCAGTTTTCAGGCAGAGTGTGAAGTGAGTGGGAGAACAATCAGAATCTCCAAATATGAGGCCATGGTCCTCTGTCGGAAAAAGGGTGGATTATCCCCTCTGGGACAGGGGAGAGTTATTGCCCCATGTGGAGGAGTTTAAGTGTATCAGGGTCTTGTTCTTGATTGGTGGTAAGTTGGAGCGTGAGATCAATAGACAAATTGGCATCCGATATTTACGGATGTTGTACCAGCCCGTCATTTCAGCAAAGTGACCTGCTTTGTGTGTGTGAGAGAGACTTTTCAGCTCTGACAGTCCAACATTCTCACTGACAAAACATGGAAAGAAAGGGGTATAACCTCAAAACAGAGCTTTTTATGACTGGAAAACACTTAAATTTTTATTCAGTATTTCACAAAGGGAAATCATCATAGGAAAAACACACAGGAATTTTTTTGCCATCTGATCGGGCAGAGCAACCACGAAGTTTATGGCAAGGACGTCAGTGTTTCAGAGACTCATTAATGCAGAGCTTGGAGATCGACAATAGTAGATGATGTGACAATGAGTAACCAACGTTAACGTTCGTTTGCACCACCACAAATGTGGCAACAAGATGCTGCCCCCAAGTAGTCCAGATGTTCAGGCAGCCCTATATACTGATCATGGATTTTAAATCCTGCACCCAAGCCAATTGTTGCCTACCCAATCAAAAAAAAAAAAAAAAATTTGCTCATCAAACACCCGAACCAAAGTTAGCTGGTTAGCCATAGCTCTTTTGTTTGGGAACTTAAGCTGGTCTCGGCCATGCTTCATCCCTTTCACCCATTTCCTTTGGCTGGGAATTTGATTTGATTTTCATCTCTTATCTTTTATTAAATCCTTCTCTGCTCCACTCCACCGTGAAGTTGCAACTGGTGACGCAAAAGCAAAACTTGCCCCATTTCTCCCATCACAGCCAAAGAAACCACTAACTTTTTCAGAGTTGTCCTGGGTGTCTTGGTGGCTTCCCTCACTATAGTCTCCTTATTGCACATCCACTGGATTTTTGAGAAACAGGGATTCTGTATAGATTTATATACATAACATGTTACATTATATACACTATCACACTGCCTGTATTTTGTAATGATGAATGTAAATGAAGTCTGACTTGGAAATATTTATGTATCTATTGATTCCCTGATTCATCTGAAGATGTCTTTGTGTAAAATTGATTACAAGTATTTGTGTTAAGAATAATACTTATAATTTAGTTTGTGTAGTTAATTTTGTCCTCTGGGGGGACTGTGCATAAAAAAACATTAAGTAACTGTATAGTTTAGAGAGCATGTACTTAAAGATTACATCTTTTGTCATTAACGTATTAAATCTGCTTTTCGATGTTGCTTTTATTAAAAGTATGTCTTGCACTGATGTGGACTATTGTACTGTGGAAGCATCCAAACAACATTATTATGCTGTTTTATGAAAAAAAAGTGCAGACAAAAGGTGACATAAATTAATCACACTGACATCAGAGCATCTAAATGTATTACAGCAGATTTCAAACTGCACTTTATTACATTGTGACAATGTGACAAAAATAGTGATATTTACTGTTTTCGAATGCCTGTGCACTATATTGTATTTTATTGTGGTTCAGCGTCACTTTGTTGTCATGAAACAGTATTATTATTATTGCTTATTGCTCTAAATGTCAAAATACAAAGAATTAGTATTTCCAGTTGAAATGTTGCAAAGGTTTTTCTACAATCAGTTTTTTGTGTTGAAAAGATTTGAAAAGTAAGTTGTTTTTTTTGTTTGTTGTTGTTTTACTGTAAATTCAAGAATTGGAAGGTCCCAAACCAATATTTCACCAGAAAAAGTGCCACAATGACAGAAGTGATGTTCTCAGCATGGAACAATTTGCACAGTTTTCAGGTTATTGTTCAAATATTATATTCTTTCTCCTTCTGCCTCCTTATTGTTTTGATAGATAAATATTTAATAAACGATGTGCAGACATTTCACATTTCATGGTTTGTAATGTGAGATAAAAGAAGAAAAAGTAATTAGATTTCATGCTCGCTAACAAGCCTTACAAGTGTTATTATGCAGTTTGCTCATGGCGATGGAAGCGCCAAGTCAAGTCTCAAGTTTGGGAGCATGAGCTGATCTGCACGGTGCCACATCTATCACACCAGGGGAGCTGACCCGATTCCTGAATGGCAACCATCTAAGCAGAAAATTGGTGCATCTCTACTTTTCAAGAGTAACTATTGGAGGTGTGCAAGAAATACCATGTACATGATTTTTCATGCTTGTTGTTTTAACGATGTGCACTCTGGCATTACTGAGTATTTAAGCCTCTGGAAGCCTGAAGGAGCTTGAGAGGTGCTGCAAAGAGGAATGTGCAAAACTGCCCGAACATAGGTGGCATCATATTCAAGAAGACTTGAGGCTGTAACTGCTCCCAAAGGTGCATCAACCAAGTATTGAGCAAAGGGTGTGAATACTTATGTACACGTGATTTCTTAGTTTTTTAAACTTATTTTTAATGAATTTCCAAAAAAAAAAAAAAAGTTTTTCATGTTGTCATTATGGGGTGTTGTGAGTAGAATTTTGGGTGGGGAAAAATAATTTACTCCATTTGGAAAAACATAAAATGTGGAAAAAGTGATGCACCGTACTTTCTGGATGCACTGTAATAAGACAGGAAGCACCATGACCCAAAGGCCTTAGATCTTTGTTGGACAGCATCGCCCAAAACCTTTGTCCAATGACCTCATGACTCCTTAAACTCTTCCCAGTTGAGACTTACACTGTAATTTGTGATTACTAGAAACACAGTTGAGGGGGGCTGTTCTAACTACAACAAAATAGAACATATTAATATCTGTACATCATATGTTAGTTTTGACTTCTGACTTCCTGAACGTGTACAAAATGTTTTATCTAAGCGTGACAACACCCAATTAAAACAAGCTTGTATTTTGCACATGTTGGCCATTGATGACATCAACACAACAGGGTTCACCTCCAGCTGGGTCAAGACCTTTCTTTTAGCTCATCTCCTGCTCGTCTTTTCCTCCCTTGGTTCTCTCTATCTTACCCCATAGTAAATCTGGGACCATTACACTAAACTTTCAAACTGGGATTGAGGATCAGAATTAGAAAGATCAAACATTAATCCTGTGTTTTTCAGTCAGTAGAGACCATCAGTCTTGGTTGTGCTCCAACCCAGCAAAGGCCTGTTGTTGGTATTCTTTGATCAGACCAGCAGGAATAACAATCTATAATTCATAATGTTCAGTCTAGTCTGCAAACACTGGGCACTGCACCTTTAATTATTGATCAAACAAAACAGATTTAATATCAATCAATGAAGCGTAGGCAGGAGTGAGTAAAGTTGGAGAAGTGAAGGAATCTCTGGGGCACTGCTGTCTTACCCTCTAATGAGAACAGAAAGAAACACAGCACACTTTATCCTGTGGTGATGCTGTACAAGCAAGCTTAGCTGGCACACTGTTTCACACTGAACTGAAAGTTGATATTTTGGGAAATAAATCAGTACTTTTACAAATTGCTGCATTGTTCATTACAGTGTCATTGTTTGTGATGTTGAATGGCTGCTACTGGTCACAACATGACAAATATTGTTATAGCAATTCCAGAATGTGTGGTTTGAGGATCGAAGTGTTGTGAAAGTGACGTGACACGGACCCACAACAGGGGGCGTTAATGAACGGACAATGGATAAGCCAAAAGTAACAATTTAATGTTGTGAATCGCACAACAATGTACAGACAATAACAATATGGTGGACTGTCAATCATACACCAGGTGACGTGTGGGCAGGCTCGACGATAGAAGACGCCTGGAGAGAGAAGAGCTGGATCCTCACACAGCTTCCACCACCAACGGAGCTGAAGAACACCGGAGCCGCCAAGCCCTGCGCCCCAGGTGGCCGCTGTCTTCAGCAGTCAAACCTGGTACTGCTGGCAGAAAACAGAGACAGTCCAGATGAGTGTGAGTTCGCACACTCAGTAATCCCACAGTCTGTCTTAAGTAAAGGAGGGAGAACCTCCACCTCCAATCACACACACTCGTGCAGCTCCTGGTCAACCACTTATCTGAGTTGGGGTGTGAGGCGAAGCCGTCGCTGTCACACCAAACGCCAATCCTCCAGATAAGGAAACACTCCAGGAAAACGGCTGCAATAGAAGTTCAGGTTAAACACACACAGTGTCAGTCAGCAGAGAAATTACCTGAATGGTAGTTGATTTCTCGGCGGGGAGGTGGAGTTGCAGTCCGGCCTTTATGGTGGTCGTGATGAGAAGTGAATGAGTGACAGCTGGTATGGATGATGAGTGACAGCTGTCACTCCTGGTTGCTCCGACGCCCTCTCGTGCTTGAAGCCCGCACTTCAAGCAGGGCGCCATCTTGTGGTGGTGGGCCAGCAGTACCTCCTCTTCAGCGGCCCACACAACACGAAGGCCAGGATTTGCTTCTTGATCCCAATTTCTTTGATCCTTCAAGCTTTGATCTGGAAACATTTGATATTCACTGGTGAATCCTACATAATATAAGGATTGAAGATCAAAGAAGGCTTGCATTGCCAAATTTTATTGAAATATGTTGGCTGTTTGAAACAATCAGGTCCATAATTATTTGGACATTGGCACAGCCACTGTCATTTTGTTTCTGCACACCACCACAGTGGAGCTGAAATGAAATAACCAAGATGTGCTTGCAGTGCAGACGTCTTTGTTCCACTCAACCATGACGTGCTATAATTGGTGATGCACTGGACAAAAATTGCACTAACCCCAGTTTTCCCAGTCACAGAAGTCTATAACTCCTTCACTGCTGTCTGGATATATTGGTGGCTTCCCTCACTAGTGTCCTTCTTTCAAGGATTATTCAATTTTTGAGAATGGCCTACTCCAACCAGATTTACTACATAGTACCATACTGTTTGCATTTGTTAACAGCTGATGTAAACTAATTCCAACGCATGTTCACGTTATTTGTAAATGTCACATGTCTGACGGCTGATCCAACAGTGGTCTTTTTTGTCATCACCGATATTTATGTGTGATCCCTTTTTATCTAACTGAGCTCTTTCTGTTGATAAACACCAACCACGGCTCAAAATCTCAGCAGGTTTCAGATTTTTATTTGAAGGTCTCTATGGGTCCTCTCTATGGGACCATGACAAGACCTTCAAATAGAAATTGTTCATAAATTTTGACAGACAGAGGCTCCATGGACTTTGCAGATGGGCTGCTCTAATCCCGTCAGATCTCAGAAGCTTAACTTGGGGGGAAAGTGGAACGGTGGAATTGTCAATAATGAGAGAAAAACTGCCAGTTTTGGATGGAGGGGATTTTGTACCAATGACTTTTGCTACTGTTTAATTTAAGAAAGTTTCAAATGAACCAGGTTTTTATTTCAGAGATGCAATCAGTGAGGGAGGTGTGCGGAAGAGTGGATGAGGGTTTAGAGGTAAGATAGAGCTGGGTGTCATCAGCATAACAGTGGAAATGAATGCTGATTTTTTGGAAGATATTACCAAGGTGAAGAAGATAGATGATGAAGAGGAGGGGCCCCAGGACAGAGCCCTGGGGCACACGTGAAGTGATGGGGGAAGGGGTGGATTTAAAGGACTTGAGTTGGATGAACTGAGTGCGGCCAGAGAGGTAGGATGCGAAACAGTCTAATAGACAATGAGTTATGCCAATGGAATGGAGCTTATTGAGGAGAGTGGAATGACAAATTGTATCAAAGGCTGCACTCAGGTCGAGGAGGATGAGGACTGGTGAGGAGTCCAGAATCAGCTGCCATGAGGAGATCATTTGTGATTTTATTGAGTGCTGTTTCTGTGTTATGGAGTGGGTGGAAACCAGACGGGAACTGTTCGTATAAATTATTGCAGGACAGGTGAAAGTGAAGGTGAGAGGCAACTGTTTTTTTCAAGGATTTTGGAAATGAAGGGTAGATTGGAGATAGGATGGAAAATGTTGAAGTTGGAGGAGTCAGCGCCATGTTTTTTTTTTTTTTTAATTAGAGTAATGGTAGCAGTTTTGAAGGATGTAGGGACAGTTCCAGTGGTAAGAGAGGAGTGGATGATGGCAGAAATGAGGGGGACCAGAGAGGGGAGACAGGCTTTAAACCAGGTGGGAAGGGGGTCCAGTTGACAAGTCGATGACTTGGATTTTCGAATGAGTTGTGTGATTTCTGAGAGAGTGGGGAGCTGAAAAGAGGAGAATGAGTGTGTGGATGGGTGATAGTCAAATGAGACGTGAGGGTGAGGGATTGATCCAAGGTGTTGGTGGATGTGTTTGATTTTTTTCAGTAAAAAAAGGACATAATGGAATTACGGAAGGGAGTGGAAACATGAAGGATGGCATCCCTTCAATATTGTGGGTATATTGTATATTGTATGTGTTGAAATGTTGTGAAGCTCTTTGCAACATCAAGAATAAATAAATTATTGACGTTAAAACTTTAGAATAAATAAAGTTGGTTGGTTGATCAATACAATAAGGCAAAAAAAAAAAAAAATCATAAGAAAAAGAAAGATATTAAGGAATAAAAATGGTAACACATCCTAATGATAAAATTATAAATCCATATTGAAGAACCACATATTAGAAACACATATATAAACACACCACCAGGTCCACAAAATACAGCTAATAATATGTAATAGAGAATAAATGCAGTATGTCTTCTGTCTTCAATCTCAGAATATTTTCCACAAGGGAGCACGATAAGGAAATGCCCGATATCCCGCTAACTTCTACAAAATGGGAATGTACAAAGTGTGCAAACTGCCAGTTAAACAGTGTTTGTTATATTTTGTCTGTTAGTAATCCCTTAATCCTGGAGAGGCCGGGCCCAGCAAGAAGTATGCAAGTGCTATTCCTCTCCAAAATGACAATAAATGAATAACTTCATCTTGTGTGGAGGTGTGGCTGCACTATTTGAGAACACAACTGCTGGTAAACAATTATAAAATAATGATTTATTTGTCTGATTTAGCACATTTCTGTGTAGAAGCAGTCCGTCTTCCTGTCTCACCGATGTGAACAGCTGCAACTAATCCATCATCGATGCAACATCTCCTAACCATTAATCAGACGGGTAATTAATTAAGCAAAACACAGTTGAAAATATGATAGCTTTTACTGTTTTTTGTTACTGTGTTTGTAAACTGGAGGGATGGACTCATTCATTCATCTATTCACTCCATGCGTTTTAAAGGTTTTTATATCTCAGCTTTTCCAAACTCTTGGAATGTTTTGACGTTTCCATCATCGTTGAACCCAAAAAATGTCTAAACTTAAATGCCAAATTTAAAAGGTTTTCTGTCAAGTGATTCAAAGTTAAGTAAGTCATTTATCATATGTTACAGATGAATGAACGTTTGTTTACCGGTATGTAATTTGAAAGGGTAATAAATGATGAACCGACCTTGAAACCTGATCTCACATGAACCACTTCCTATTTTTATTAAAACTCTTGCAGATACATTTTTGAAGCATGAAATTACTGCTCCAGTGGCTAATATCACTATTCAATTCAATTTGTTTGTATAGCATTAAATCCAGCATTTTTTAGGAAGAAAGCTCAAGCAGACCAGAATCAAAGGGGTGACCAACTGTCATAGTCATACTAAGAACAACAAATATCAAGTGAACAAAATACAACAAAGAATGAACATGATAAGCAGAAATAAGCATTTCTGTAGTCCATCACATGATTTAAGGGTTAGGCTTGGAATGTAGGTTGATGGATTGTCAGTCTGAAAGTGAATGAGATTTGTAAAGTGTTGCCTACTTTCGTGCCAACTCTCATATCACCCACATAATGAGAACTTTCTGCTCAACGTAATCCATACATGTACAACCCCTGGCAAAAATTATGGAATCACCGGCCTCAGAGGATGTTCATTCAGTTGTTTAATTTTGTAGAAAAAAAGCAGATCACAGACATGACACAAAACTAAAGTCATTTCAAATGGCAACTTTCTGGCTTTAAGAAACACTATAAGAAATCAGGAAATATAATTGTGGCAGTCAGTAACGGTTACTTTTTTAGACCAAGCAGAGGGAAAAAATTATGGAATCACTCAATTCTGAGGAAAAATTATGGAATCATGAAAAACAAAAGAACACTCCAACACATCACTAGTATTTTGTTGCACCACCTCTGGCTTTTATAACAGCTTGCAGTCTCTGAGGCATGGACTTAATGAGTGACAACCAGTACTCTTCATCAATGTGGCTCCAACTTTCTCTGATTGCTGTTGCCAGATCAGCTTTGCAGGTTGGAGCCTTGTCATGGACCATTTTCTTCAACTTCCACCAAAGATTTTCAACTGGATTAAGATCCGGACTATTTGCAGGCCATGACATTGACCCTATGTGTCTTTTTGCAAGGAATGTTTTCACAGTTTTTGCTCTATGGCATGATGCATTATCATCTTGAAAAATGATTTCATCATCCCCAGACATCCTTTCAATTGATGGGATAAGAAAAGTGTCCAAAATATCAACGTACACCTGTGCATTTATTGATGATGTAATGACAGCCATCTCCCCAGTGCCTTTACCTGACATGCAGCCCCATATCATCAATGACTGTGGAAATTTACATGTGATTTTTGAGACATATTGCTTTATGACATCAGCCATAGCTACCGATACTTTATAATTAGTGCTAAGATGGTCCATTTGTGAAAGCAGCAGCACAGCAAACTAGATGATCTTAGATATTTGTAATAAAATGCTAAGAAAGGACAAACACGGTTCAGGCCAGAGCCGTTAGTAACCACTGCTAGTCGAGCCCAATGTGGATTCTTCTCACCGACACACTACCTGCCACTCAATTAGCTTATACTCCTAATTATTCATAACTTTATGGCTTTAAATTGGTGCAACTGAGGAGTTATTTTAAGAAAAAAAATATGCCAGTCCTACTGTTGTCATAAATGGAGAAACTAGATATGGAGTCCAAAACCATTTTTGGTATCAGGATGTATACATGTTTAATACTGCTGTAAAATTGATTATTATGTCATTGGCTTCTATGGGGATTGTGTCACTTTTAGGGTGAGTGGCTTTTCAAGGAACTACAAAACTTGGAACCCCCATGTTGGATTCAGGGCGGCACGGAGGCTTCGTGCTTGTCACTGTTGACTCACAGCGACAAGGACCCAGGTTAGCTTCCGACGTGGTCCTTTCTGTGTGGAGTTTGCATGTTCTCCCCGTGTTCACGTGGGTTCTCTCTGGGTGCTCCGGCTTCCTCCCTCTTCCAAAATCATGCAGGTTGGGTGGATCGGAGACTCTAAATTGGCCGTAGGTATGAGTGGGAGTGTGAATGTCTTTGTGTGTCTCTATGTGGCCCTGCAGAATTTGCCCCGTCTCTCACCCAGTGACCTCTTGGTTAGGCTCCAACCCCCATGACCCTTAACTGGAATAAGTAAGAAGAAATGTTGACTTCAGTTTTCAGCACCGGTGAATTTTCGTTGGTTTGAAGTCAGGCACAGAACAGGGAAGAGTCCAGTGGAGAAATACGCAGCTGAACAGCACTGATTACACTGAGCCAAACTCCCCAACATATTTGCAGCTTCCTGCCTTTTACTGTTATATTTAGCAACATAGCTCGTCCAGACGCATTCTACGCTCTGGCTGCGATTAGACAGGGGCATTTTCTCACACTCGAACCCTGCTCGGCACGAATACAGGAGTAATCATGTAACATGGAGGGGCCCTTGGTTTTCACTCGAAAGAAGAATGCAAGGAGAGAGAGCGAGAGAGAGAGAGAGAGATGGGAATTTCCCCAGGATCCAAGAAAAAGGAGGGAGACAGGAAGCAGACAGTGGGACCAACAGAGGACAGGAACAAACACAGGAGGAGGGAAAATGGATGGGTTGACTTGTGTTTGGGTTCTTTAGACTTTCCCACAGTGGAAATGACACAGTTATTACTGTGCGCCACGTTAAAGAGGCCTTCCCCGATCAAACCATGACAAATGTCTCACAGAGTGATTGTATGACAACTTTAACTCCACTGCACTCAGACGCTGGTGTAGAAATGTGTCTGGAACCCCGTCTCACTCCGTCTCTGCCTTCGTGCTTCCTCTCTCTATGTCTTTGTGTCAAGGTTAATGGTGTATCTCTGGGGCTCACCGCAGTTGCCATCAGCGTTCTTGTTGATCCCACACACAGTACCAGACACCACTCCCCATATGGCACGGCTGAGTGTGTGCATGTGTGTGTGAGTGTGTGATAAAAATTAGTACGATTACTACTGGTGTGTGTGCACGAGCGACTTTGTGTGGTCTTCTGGACAGAACCAGCTGCTCACATTCAGAATGGTGCATTTGTGAAATGCTCGAAGGAAACCTTGGTAACGTTTCAAAGTTGCACCATCATGCCAGTCAAGTAAGGCCGCGCTGTTACAAGAACAAACTGTAATTTTGTGTGTGTAAACGCGTGCATTGTGTATCGCATGCAGATGTGTGTGTCCATATGTTAAAAGTATGTTCCGTTGGATTTGTTTTGTTTGTTTTTTACAATTTAAAGTGTCTTGTGTGCATCGTGGTTGTGTCGCGTGTTGCTTTTCATTGAGGTGTTCATGGAAACATTAATTGTTGCACACCACCAACATGAGTGAAGCTTCCACCAGCACCACAGTCATATGTTGTGTCGTCATGTGTCCCACACCCCTCTGCAAAATAAACCCAAAGCTTTTTTTTTTTTTTCCACACGTCCCGTGAGCCGCACAAATCTTTATTAGAATTACAACGATCTGTAGGCAGTAATTTATAACAAAACATCCCCTCATATTGCTCCCCAGACGAGGGGTTTTGTTTTTATACCTCAGAAAATTACTGTATTTTTCAAAAATGATATGTTAAACAAGATTATTCATCTTTAAAACATTTTATTTTGTGAGTAGACAACAAATTCATATTACACGCCAACTGAAAATGACCTTTGACACCGTCACGTGACTCGAAAATAGTGCATTCGGCCAACAGAGATGGTTGAAGGAAAATAGTTCCACACAACATGGATCCGCTACAATGGAAACAGTGGATCCATTAGAAATCTAGTGGATCCACACAACACTGAGTTATAATAACATCATACTGCTAACATTAAATAATTAACACCTTTTACTGGAGTTTGTATGACTGGGAAAAAAAGCTTAAAAACCATTTCAGCAATTGAAAAAGTGACACGATTACTGTCTGGTTACAAAAAGTTATTTTCTGCTCTTCATTTTTCTAAATTCTCCTCAACTAAACCCAAACAGAGCTCTGTGACTCACAGGATCTGGATTACAAAAATAATCCAAGGTAAAGCTAATGGTGAGTCCATGTATATTTATTCATTTATATTTTTTAACTGTTAAGTCCTGCCAGGTGATGGCTGCATCAGCTAAATCAATCAATCAATCAATCAAATTTTTTATATAGCGCCAAATCACAACAAACAGTTGCCCCAAGGCGCTTTATACTGTAAGGCAAGGCCATACAATAATTATGTAAAACCCCAACGGTCAAAACGACCCCCTGTGAGCAAGCACTTGGCTACAGTGGGAAGGAAAAACTCCCTTTTAACAGGAAGAAACCTCCAGCAGAACCAGGCTCAGGGAGGGGCAGTCTTCTGCTGGGACTGGTTGGGGCTGAGGGAGAGAACCAGGAAAAAGACATGCTGTGGAGGGGAGCAGAGATCAATCACTAATGATTAAATGCAGAGTGGTGCATACAGAGCAAAAAGAGAAAGAAACAGTGCATCATGGGAACCCCCCAGCAGTCTAAGTCTATAGCAGCATAACTAAGGGATGGTTCAGGGTCACCTGATCCAGCCCTAACTATAAGCTTTAGCAAAAAGGAAAGTTTTAAGCCTAATCTTAAAAGTAGAGAGGGTGTCTGTCTCCCTGATCTGAATTGGGAGCTGGTTCCACAGGAGAGGAGCCTGAAAGCTGAAGGCTCTGCCTCCCATTCTGCTCTTACAAACCCTAGGAACTACAAGTAAGCCTGCAGTCTGAGAGCGAAGCGCTCTATTGGGGTGATATGGTACTACGAGGTCCCTAAGATAAGATGGGACCTGATTATTCAAAACCTTATAAGTAAGAAGAAGAATTTTAAATTCTATTCTAGAATTAACAGGAAGCCAATGAAGAGAGGCCAATATGGGTGAGATATGCTCTCTCCTTCTAGTCCCCATCAGTACTCTAGCTGCAGCATTTTGAATTAACTGAAGGCTTTTTAGGGAACTTTTAGGACAACCTGATAATAATGAATTACAATAGTCCAGCCTAGAGGAAATAAATGCATGAATTAGTTTTTCAGCATCACTCTGAGACAAGACCTTTCTGATTTTAGAGATATTACGTAAATGCAAAAAAGCAGTCCTACATATTTGTTTAATATGCGCTTTGAATGACATATCCTGATCAAAAATGACTCCAAGATTTCTCACAGTATTACTAGAGGTCAGGGTAATGCCATCCAGAGTAAGGATCTGGTTAGACACCATGTTTCTAAGATTTGTGGGGCCAAGTACAATAACTTCAGTTTTATCTGAGTTTAAAAGCAGGAAATTAGAGGTCATCCATGTCTTTATGTCTGTAAAACAATCCTGCAGTTTAGCTAATTGGTGTGTGTCCTCTGGCTTCATGGATAGATAAAGCTGGGTATCATCTGCGTAACAATGAAAATTTAAGCAATACCGTCTAATAATACTGCCTAAGGGAAGCATGTATAAAGTGAATAAAATTGGTCCTAGCACAGAACCTTGTGGAACTCCATAATTAACGTTAGTCTGTGAAGAAGATTCCCCATTTACATGAACAAATTGTAATCTATTAGACAAATATGATTCAAACCACCGCAGCGCAGTGCCTTTAATACCTATGACATGCTCTAATCTCTGTAATAAAATTTTATGGTCAACAGTATCAAAAGCAGCACTGAGGTCACAGAACAAGCACAGAGATGAGTCCACTGTCCGAGGCCATAAGAAGATCATTTGTAACCTTCACTAATGCTGTTTCTGTACTATGATGAATTCTAAAACCTGACTGAAACTCTTCAAATAGACCATTCCTCTGCCTATAATTAGTTAAGATAGCTGGGTCAAGTGATGGCTTTTTAAGTAATGGTTTAATTACTGCCACCTTAAAAGCCTGTGGTACTAACTAACAAAGATAGATTGATCATATTTAAGATCGAAGCATTAAATAATGGTAGGGCTTCCTTGAGCAGCCTGGTAGGAATGGGGTCTAATAAACATGTTGATGGTTTGGATGAAGTAACTAATGAAAATAACTCAGACAGAACAATCGGAGAGAAAGAGTCTAACCAAATACCGGCATCACTGAAAGCAGCCAAAGATAACGATACGTCTTTGGGATGGTTATGAGTAATTTTTTCTCTAATAGTTAAAATTTTGTTAGCAAAGAAAGTCATGAAGTCATTACTAGTTAAAGTTAATGGAATACTCAGCTCAATAGAGCTCTGACTCTTTGTCAGCCTGGCTACAGTGCTGAAAAGAAACCTGGGGTTGTTCTTATTTTCTTCAATTAGTGATGAGTAGAAAGATGTCCTAGCTTTACGGAGGGCTTTTTTATAGAGCAACAGACTCTTTTTCCAGGCTAAGTGAAGATCTTCTAAGTTAGTGAGACGCCATTTCCTCTCCAACTTACGGGTTATCTGCTTTAAGCTACGAGTTTGTGAGTTATACCACGGAGTCAGGCACTTCTGATTTAAAGCTCTCTTTTTTAGAGGAGCTACAGCATCCAAAGTTGTCTTCAATGAGGATGTAAAACTATTGATGAGATACTCCATCTCACTTACAGAGTTTAGGTAGCTACTCTGCACTGTGTTGGTATATGGCATTAGAGAACATAAAGAAGGAATCATATCCTTAAACCTAGTTACAGCGCTTTCTGAAAGACTTCTAGTGTAATGAAACTTATTCCCCACTGCTGGGTAGTCCATCAGAGTAAATGTAAATGTTATTAAGAAATGATCAGACAGAAGGGAGTTTTCAGGGAATACTGTTAAGTCTTCTATTTCCATACCATAAGTCAGAACAAGATCTAAGATATGATTAAAGTGGTGGGTGGACTCATTTACTTTTTGAGCAAAGCCAATAGAGTCAAATAATAGATTAAATGCAGTGTTGAGGCTGTCATTCTCAGCATCTGTGTGGATGTTAAAATCGCCCACTATAATTATCTTATCTGAGCTAAGCACTAAGTCAGACAAAAGGTCTGAAAATTCACAGAGAAACTCACAGTAACGACCAGGTGGACGATAGATAATAACAAATAAAACTGGTTTTTGGGACTTCCAATTTGGATGGACAAGACTAAGAGTCAAGCTTTCAAATGAATTAAAGCTCTGTCTGGGTTTTTGATTAATTAATAAGCTGGAATGGAAGATTGCTGCTAATCCTCCGCCTCGGCCCGTGCTACGAGCATTCTGGCAGTTAGTGTGACTCGGGGGTGTTGACTCATTTAAACTAACATATTCATCCTGCTGTAACCAGGTTTCTGTAAGGCAGAATAAATCAATATGTTGATCAATTATTATATCATTTACTAACAGGGACTTAGAAGAGAGAGACCTAATGTTTAATAGACCACATTTAACTGTTTTAGTCTGTGGTGCAGTTGAAGGTGCTATATTATTTTTTCTTTTTGAATTTTTATGCTTAAATAGATTTTTGCTGGTTATTGGTGGTCTGGGAGCAGGCACCGTCTCTACGGGGATGGGGTAATGAGGGGATGGCAGCGGGAGAGAAGCTGCAGAGAGGTGTGTAAGACTACAACTCTGCTTCCTGGTCCCAACCCTGGATAGTCACGGTTTGGAGGATTTAAGAAAATTGGCCAGATTTCTAGAAATGAGAGCTGCTCCATCCAAAGTGGGATGGATGCCGTCTCTCCTAACAAGACCAGGTTTTCCCCAGAAGCTTTGCCAATTATCTATGAAGCCCACCTCATTTTTTGGACACCACTCAGACAGCCAGCAATTCAAGGAGAACATGCGGCTAAACATGTCACTCCCGGTCCGATTGGGGAGGGGCCCAGAGAAAACTACAGAGTCCGACATTGTTTTTGCAAAGTTACACACCGATTTAATGTTAATTTTAGTGACCTCCGATTGGCGTAACTGAGTGTCATTACTGCCGACGTGAATTACAATCTTACCAAATTTACGCTTAGCCTTAGCCAGCAGTTTCAAATTTCCTTCAATGTCGCCTGCTCTGGCCCCCGGAAGACAATTGACTATGGTTGCTGGTGTCGCTAACTTCACATTTCTCTAAACAGAGTCGCCAATAATCAGAGTTTGTTCCTCGGCGGGTGTGTCGTTGAGTGGGGAAAAACGGTTAGAAATGTGAACGGGTTGGCGGTGTACACGGGGCTTCTGTTTAGGGCTACGCTTCCTCCTCACAGTCACCCAGTCGGCCTGCTTTCCCGGCTGCTCGGGATCTGCCAGAGGGAAACTAACGGCGGCTAAGCTACCTTGGTCCGCACCGACTACAGGGGCCTGGCTAGCTGTAGAATTTTCCACGGTGCGGAGCCGAGTCTCCAATTCGCCCAGCCTGGCCTCCAAAGCTACGAATAAGCTACACTTATTACAAGTACCATTACTGCTAAAGGAGGCCAAGGAATAACTAAACATTTCACACCCAGAGCAGAAAAGTGCGGGAGAGACAGGAGAAGCCGCCATGCTAAACCGGCTAAGAGCTAGTAGCTACGCTAAGCTAGCGGATTCCTAAAAACACGCAAAGTGAATAATGTGTAAATAATTTAGAGGTGATCCAGCAGAAGGAGTGCTTTAGTTAAGGCACGTGAAGATTACACTGGGAAACAAATCGTAATCTAGATAACTAGATCAATCTAACTGCGCAGATTAAACAGCTAACAGATACAGAAAAACACCGCTGTGCTCCGGAACAGGAAGTGATACAATACCGCAGTGAGAGCCAACCACCAGTAGTCATGAACAAGTACAAATAAAATCCAAAATCACATCCATAAAATGGTCACAGAAGATACCATGTGTGGAAGAAAAGTCGTTATTAAAGACAAATGATCTGGAAAGACTGACAAGTGTCGCAACTGAAATGCAGCCCGGTGTAAATACACACATGCAATATGTGCCAGGCTTCAGTCTTAAAAAAATTTTTTCTACACTACCATAATTTTAGTCATCTGAAAAATATATCATTTTGAAGTACACAGGTGAAAACAAAATATCATCACACACTGAAACACTCTGTGTGGTTTGAGGGTCAAAGGGCACTGCTGCACTGCTGCACTAGCCTAGTGTTTGCTTCATGGAGCAGAAGAAACACAGCAGACCTTCAGTTGTGATTGAAAGTGTCAAAAATCATGTGAAGTGGAAACAGAAACACTGAGAATAACACAGCTATTAAACATGGGTGGCCAGAGAGTTTGTTGGGAAGAACTACAGATAACATCTGGTCATATTTCACAACAAGGTTTTGCTGGATATCTGCTGGACAGCGGTGTGACAACACTCACACAGGTCTGCTGTATCCATTGTCATAACGAGAATTAGTGTTCGTTACAATTACAGTGTTTAACTTTGATAAATGGGTCAATGGGAAGACAATTTTTTATAACAGTTTTGTTAGATATTATTTGCCAGGACAAAGTTCAGAATTCCCCACATGACACACATGAGCTGCACCGAGGTTCTGCTCTGGAAAACTCCTCGCCAAACTTCGCAAGATGTAAGAGCTGCTTAAAGCCTTAAATTAATTCAACACATTGCATTTTAATCAACCTTCAGAATGACCTACAACATGCGTTAGAGTCAAATAGCTTCATTTGTGGAATCACACGAGACAGGACCAGTACATAAAACTGGACCAATACGTAATATCATTCTCCTTCTGGGAAAAGTTCATGGTTTGATACTTTAGTCAAGGCAGTCACTCAAGACCGCCTGAGCCTCAGAGTGTATGACTTTGTGCACATTTGGCTGTTTATCGACATATGTAATTGAGACATCAAATTGCGGAAGAAGAAATTTTGCATTAAAAAAAGGACAGTTGTGTGACCTGTGAGATTTATATTGTTGTGTTGCCTTCAAATATAGTCTAAACAATAATAATATCACTACTACTAATAATGTGAATCGCGTTAACTGACACACCTTGGTGTCTTGGAACTTTTGAAATACTTCCATGTCCTTCCTGAGAGGCAGCTTCCAAAGAAGAACTTTCAAAGAACAGCTCTGTAGCTCAGTGGGAAAGTCTCTGACTGGGAGTCAGAGGTTTTGAAAGGCATGAGTTCGCATCCCAGGTGGTGTGTGTGTGTGTGTGTTTTTTTTAATTATTCCACATAAGTGGCGCAATGTGATTCCACATGTACCAGCTGTTTTTTTATTTCTTCCACATAAGTGGCGCCATGTGATGCACCTGGCACTGTTCCTGCTCAATGAACACTGGAGTGTGCACGAAGTCTTGCATTGGGTTCCTGCATGCCTGCCCGTCGGCACGATGTTTCGTGGGCTAATTTTTAACTGTTTCGCTATTTTCATCCAAACGCCGTCCAAACTTCGCACTACGTGTGAAGTGAAGGGACCGTGAATCTTGTTACCTGCACACAATATTGTGTTGCTAATTTGTAAACTTATCTGTACTGTCCATCGTGGCAGGGTGACGTACCTGAAGTGTACTCGTGTCACAAAACAACAGTGGTTTCAAGTCACGGGTGGTGAGGATTCGGGGTTAGGATTAAAAACAGAACATGAGACAGATGTGAAAAAAGTGCTCAAAACTGAATCTGGGAGATGGAATGGAATATGGAAAATGGAATAATCAGAACAGAGGGGCCCTTTATTGTCCTGAGCTATGTGTTGGGCTCAAATCCATCTTCCTGACTTTGACACAAAAACATGCGAAACTGAGTTGCAACAGTAATATATTTCAAACAGAGATGACACTCTAACTGGCTCAAGGCGTGATAAACTAATAACACACATCTGGCTGTGAAACAGCCATTTGGCCCTTTAAAAAGAGCAAAAATAACTATCATTCCTCATCCAAATTGGATGTATGTAGCCTTAAATTAAAGCTGGCAGTCTGAACTTTGAGCTAACACCTATAATTTACCTCCAGCTCCAACATGATGTTGACAACTAAAATAACAATAACTTTCATATTAGCTCTGCTGATCAAAGGTCATCTGCAGAGTTTGTGGTATTCCTGGTTCTCCGCTGTCATCCTTCCTTCAACATTCACTTCAAATCACTTCCTTGGTTTGGGTGATTAGATCAGTCTGAAGTTTGTACCATGCCACAATGTTGAATTTCCATCTACAGTTTTGAAAAGAAGTGGAAACAGTGGAAATCAAGACCAGAGTCCGTATCACCAGCGACTGCAGTACTGTATCAACTTTTATTTTTTATTTGATTTTTTTTGGTTGTATCCTGTAGTAGACTGGTGTCTTGTTCAGAGCCTATCCCAGCAGCCACCCTATGACTGCTGGGATAGGCACCACCAGCACCTTCGTGACAACTGATTGGACTAAGTGGGTATAGAACATGAATGAAAGAATGAACATATCGGCATTAAATGTTTTACTTTATTAACATAATCTATTATTATACCATTAATGAGAGTGAATTTAATTTTATTTTTGATCTGTATGCAAAGAGTTTGGCGGCACGGTGGCTCAGTTCTGTTGCCTTCCAGCAGGATTGTCATGGGATCTCTTCCCACCTGGTCCTTTCTGTCTGGAGTTTGCATGTTCTCCTCATATGGTGAATTGGAAACTTTAAACGACAGTACGTGTGAGTGAGAGTGTGATTGTTTTTATCTGTCTATATGTGGCCATGTGATAGACTGGCGTCCTGTCCAGGGTGTACTCCAGCTTCTCACCCAGTGACTGCTGGGATAGGCTCCAGTTCTGCCATGACCCTTAATTGAATAAGCAGGTATAGAATATAAATACACTCAACAAAAATATAAACGCAACACTTTTGGTTTTGCTCCCATTTTGTATGAGACGAACTCAAAGATCTAAAACTTTTTCCACATACACAATATCACCATTTCCCTCAAATATTGTTCACAAACCAGTCTAAATCTGTGATAGTGAGCACTTCTCCTTTGCTGAGATAATCCATCCCACCTCACAGGTGTGCCATATCAAGATGCTGATTAGACACCATGATTAGTGCACAGGTGTGCCTTAGACTGCCCACATTAAAAGGCCACTCTGAAAGGTGCAGTTTTATCACACAGCACAATGCCACAAATGTCGCAAGATTTGAGGGAGCGTGCAATTGGCATGCTGACAGCAAGAATGTCAACCAGAGCTGTTGCTCGTGTATTGAATGTTCATTTCTCTATCATAAGCCGTCTCCAAAGGCGTTTCAGAGAATTTGGCAGTACATCCAACCAGCCTCACAACCGCAGACCACGTGTAACCACACCAGCCCAGGACCTCCACATCCAGCATGTTCACCTCCAAGATCGTCTGAGACCAGCCACTCGGACAGCTGCTGAAACAATCGGTTTGCATAACCAAAGAATTTCTGTACAAACTGTCAGAAACCGTCTCAGGGAAGCTCATCTGCATGCTCATCGTCCTCATCGGGGTCTCGACCTGACTCCAGTTCGTCATCGTAACCGACTTGAGTGGGCAAATGCTCACATTCGCTGGCGTTTGGCACGTTGGAGAGGTGTTCTCTTCACGGATGAATCCCGGTTCACACTGTTCAGGGCAGATGGCAGACAGCGTGTGTGGCGTCGTGTGGGTGAGCGGTTTTCTGATGTCAATGTTGTGGATTGAGTGGCCCATGGTGGCGGTGGGGTTATGGTATGGGCAGGCGTCTGTTATGGACGAAGAACACAGGTACATTTTATTGATGGCATTTTGAATGCACAGAGATACCGTGACGAGATCCTGAGGCCCATTGTTGTGCCATACATCCAAGAACATCACCTCATGTTGCAGCAGGATAATGTACGGCCCCATGTTGCAAGGATCTGTACACAATTCTTGGACTGCACTGCATGAGGCAAATGGTGGTCACACCAGATACTGACTGGTATCCCCCCAATAAAACAAAACTGCACCTTTCAGAGTGGCCTTTTATTGTGGGCAGTCTAAGGCACACCTGTGCACTAATCATGGTGTCTAATCAGCATCTTGACATGGCACACCTGTGAGGTGGGATGGATTTGTGAACAATATTTGAGGGAAATGGTGATATTGTGTATGTGGAAAAAGTTTTAGATCTTTGAGTTCATCTCATACAAAATGGGAGCAAAACCAAAAGTGTTGCGTTTATATTTTTGTTGAGTATAAATATAAATAGTTAACATTAATTTATTAGTGTTTTCTATGGCTTCAACTTTACCTAAATTCTGGGTCTTTTAGTGAAGTTTAGGGCTAGTGGCCGGTGATCACCTTAATATTTCTCTGTTTTTCTTGTTGTTTAATGCTGGCAAATTATACAGTATTTTTTGTCTTTCTAATGCCTGAATCTGTTTTTTCTCTGTTTAAGGTGCAGCTCCATCCAGAGATGGGAGTTGTATTTGTGTTGGCGATCCTCCTGTCCTGTGTGCCAATAGCATTTCTTGTATATTCGTCCGTAAATTGTTCTGTAATTTATGTTTATATCATGGCCCAAGCAGAGGGTCACCCCTTTGAGTTTGGTCTGCTTGAGGTTTCTTCCTCAGAGGGAGTTTTTCCTTACCATTGTTGCTCTGGGGGTTGGTAAGGTTAGACCTTACCTGTGTGAAGCACTTTGAGGCAACTCTGTTATGATTTGGCACTATATAAATTAAAAAAAAAAAATTATGGTTCTCTGGCACACTTCCTTGTAAATGTTGGTGTGTTTGTTTTTGTTCAAGATGGAGTTTTTTTTAAAAAATTGTAGCTTTATTAGTATGGGAAATGTGCTTATGTTGCCAAAGCAACTGTCCAAATTAAATAAACAAATAAAAACCCTAACTGCAATGGGTCTGACTAAATTTTGATCAAAATTCTGGAAACATCACTGTTATACATTCCATAAAATACTTATTTTGGGAAAATAAGTGGTCTAAACTCAGGGGGTGGTGGCCAAGTTGTTGTATGGCTGGGGGGGCCTGGCTGCCTTTTGTTTCTGTTTTCTGTCCTGTCTTTTGTTTTTCCTTCCAGGTGGTGCGCATTTGGGACTGAGTGGCTGTGTAGCTGAGTTTATCAGGACCTCACCCTGATCACCTGAGGCTCGTCAGGACTCACAGCTGTGGTGCATCTACATGGATTGGAACATGGTGGCATTTAAGACTGGAGTACACAGTGTGTATTTGCCAGAGACTCGACCTTGTGACCAGACGGGTGAGATCGTCGTCTCAAGAGCCATCTCATCATCAGTGGATGCAGAGAACGTCCAGGTTTGATGCACGGTCTGTGAAAGAGGAGGGGGTGAGGTCTCACGCTCGTCAGCACACTTCCTGAGGTATGTTAGATTTTGTGACTAACATTTATACAGTCAGTAAATGTGGTGTCCCTCACACCTTATTATATTGAGCTGTATGTTGGTCGTTTAAATCAGCTTCCACTGCAGTGGAGTTTTGTGAACAGGGTGTTCTATGCCTGCAGGGTGGGAAGCTGATTTGCAATTAAGCCAGGAAGTGTTTGCTGTTTGTACACCTTTGAGTGGTCTCTCTGTGTGTTGAGTGTGGACTCACATAATGATTTCTTCTTTCACAGACTCGGTTTGTCGCGGCCACCTGGGGGGTGTCGGCGGGGTCCTTGGGTCTGAACCGGTTCTGGCTCCGGACCGTTAGCGCTGCTGGGAGCGCACCGCAATCCACCACGCCAGACCGCGCACTTTTATATTTTTCACATCACTGTTATGTTTATTAAACTCTGTTATCCTTTGTACCGTGCTCTGCTTATTTTATACTGGGTCCTTCAAACGCTGGTCGGTTCTCCGGGCTGCGTCCGACATATAACACAAGTGGTTCGTACACTTAATTTCAGTGTAGAAAGTTCCCAGTTCAAACCCCGTCCCTGCCACATTTCTCCATGTAATGTAGAGTTGCATCAGGAAGGGCATCCAGTGTTAAACTTTTGCCAATTCAACATGAAGATTCACCTTGGATTTGCTGTGGCGACCCCAAGTGAAAAACAAAGGGAGCAGCCAAAGGGTCTTACTAACTGATCTAAGATCAGTGTTTTTCTCCTGACACATATGATCCAATAATTCTTTTCTTTCTAAAACATACACTTCCAGTTAAACTGATGTTGCTCATCTTCATCGCACCAAACAAGATTAATGGGTTTGTCCAAGTAGAGTTGCCATACCTCGTTGTCTACGATGGTGGACAAGTTCATGCATGGTCAGTGTTGATCCAATGCAAACCGTGTAGCACTGCAAATTGTGTAGTAACATCCTGGTTAGCAACTACTCAAACCAGCTGCCCTCCGGGTGAGTTCACAGGCCCAGTTGCTACAATAAATCTTCATGCTACTTTAGCTCGGTTAGATTTCACAACATCTAACTGGTCTGTTGTGCTCAATTGATCTTTTCAAAAAACTTTTACTTTATTATCATTACAAACAAAAATTTAACCAATGGGATAACCTAAATGGACCTTCAAGGTTACTGTGCAATTATTTCTAGTATTACTTTGCCTTAAAGAGTAACTACAATCTTATATGGATGGCATTAGCAAAAATTGAGACCGATGAGGACAATTACTGAAAACTATCAAATGCACATGAATGACATCACTCCTCTCATGAGTCTAAACCTAGATCCTGTGTGAGATAGAGAGAGAGCGAGAGAGAAAAGAAGAGAAACTGCAAACCACATCCTAGCCTGCCAGAAATCACATTTCCCTTTGACAGTATAGCTGGTTTACATTAACTCTCACACATGTACAGCAACGCCAGAGTCCGCCCACTTCACGTTTCATTACCAAGAAGAGCTCAAACTGTTACCCTCTCCAGTGCAGAAACCTCTAATGCGATTCATCAACCCTTAAGATGAAAAAGAACGGCAAAAAGTGGTGGTTAAGTGACGGAGAGAAAGGCATAGGAAGGGAGAGAACTACGATAAATATTTCCCAAGGGGTTTCGAGCTGTGGAAAGTGGAGGATCTGGGGTCAGATATGGCTGCTACATGCATGATCTACTCCTCAGAGCAGAGCAACAGCAAATGCCAGGGGAATAGTGGCATATCACATGTCTGTACTGCAGCTTTAAAAGCCTACGTGTTCCCTTAATGAAGGTGGTTCTTCAGATGACAGCGAAACGCCTCAGTGGAGCTTCTGTGGGAGGTTAAAGATGTGCCGGTGACATAACATAGGGACATTTTGGTGGTTAGTGTGATTTATAACACCCATAATTCCACATTCAGCTGTGCAAAAATGAAAGTTCTGATCCTTTTAGTCGCATGTATTTACTGCTGTGCCCATATAATGTGACTTTTAAACACAACACTGCTGCTAAAATAACAACTATAACCTAGTAATTTGAAAAAGTAAACATGCAATGCTGACATATTTCAGAATGCATTAAGAAAAAGTCTTTTTTCCCTCCATCGCCTCATATGGATCAGTTTAAACACACCCTAGTTTGGCCCACTTTCAGAATGTCACAGGGCATTTGTCTTTATTCCATTCTTCCTCTCGATACCTCACAGCCAAATGACTCTTACAGATGTGCTCTCTCTCTCTCTGCACCTTTCTTTCTTCCACTTTACTTACATGGTTTTTTCGCCTTATGCTTCACTCTGTGGCTATGTATACTTAAGAGTACACTTCCATCTGGAAAATATGTCCTTCTGCACAACGTTTGTCTTCTATTTCCTCCTCCTTTCATCTCCTTACCTCCTCCTCATCCCCTAATCAGAGAAGCAGGACAGTTCAAACATCCAAACTCAGTTTTCCTACTTGGGTTTTTGGGAAAGACCAACTCAACTCAATCTCACGCCATTTCGAGATGGCATCATGAAAAGTAAATTAATCTATTGTCATGGCACCAACACGACATTTTCGTGACAGGAGCACGGGGGGGGGGGGGGGGGGGGGGGGGGTCTATGTGGGTTACGGTTATGGTTAGAGTTAGGGGTAGGGTTAGAAATTGTAAAATCAAAAAAAAAAAAAAAATACTGCATCACGAAAATGTGACATTTGACAAAAGAAACACGAAATGCACTAGTAATACAACAATAAAAAATGCAACACGGTGAGTTATGTCAAATTAGTATAACTCAGTAATAGTATCGATATGTATGAAGACAATAAGGACTAAAAAACATTTGAGGCCAGCAGTGGTGTCACAGTTACTTTGAAAAATTACTTTATTAGTTACATTACACAGTTGCTTTATATACTTCCATAATTAGCAGCTTTATGCAGTTACTTTATTAGCAGCTACCAACAAATTGTAATGTAACTAATGTAACTAATAAGGTAAATAGTAATCTAACTAGGTTACCCTTAAGTTTCAATAATCAGCAAAGTAACTAATCAGCAAAGTAACTAATAGTTACTTTTCTAAGTACTCAATCTTAAAAATAACCAAGTTACATTACTACATACTTTATTCGTTACATTCAGCAGCTGCCAACAAGTTGTCCGCAGCTGCTAATGAAGTACAACTGTATAAAGTAACTTTAAAATCTAAGTGTTTAAAGTAACTAATAAGTAACTTTTCAAGTTTCTGTGGCAACACTGGAGGCCAGTGACTTTGACCTTCATCCAAATGATGGAGCTTGACTGACTTTGCCAGGACAGTTCTGAAATCCACCTAAAGGTGTGTCACATTAGGGTCAAATTTGGTTGAAAATTAAATTCCTTGAACCCTGCCAATGTTTTTTATTGGAGTTTCAGGGCCAACCATCCATCACTGACAAATCAAGTATAGTATCACTAACTCTTTTAAGACTAGTCTTAAAACCTATTTATTTTACATTGGTTAACACTAATTTTATGGTTATTATCTTTCTTCTTAACCTTGCTTCTACAAAACTGTTTTAATGGTTTTAATTGCTTTTACTCTGCCCTGAAAAAAGACAGTTGTCGAACCAACTTAATTGAATTGCTTCAATTGGTAACACCTGAATTAAGTTCTTTGAAATTAAGTTAGTAAGTTAGAGTTGATCTAACTAACTAACAGGGTTGGGTAGGATTACTTTGAAAGAATACATGTGGATTACATGTATGTATGCACATACATTTGGATTACTTGTAATCTGATTACTTTTGGATTACATTTCAAAGTAATTCTACCCAACCTTGCTTACTAACTTAATTTCAAATAACTTAATTAATATAGGTGTTACCAGTTGAAACAATTCAATTAAGTTGGTTCTTTTTTCAGTGTTTGTTTTGGAGTTTGTTCAGCACTTTGCTGATTTTTTCATTTACAGTGCTTTATAAATAAAACTATTATTATTATAAATCAGCAAAAAAGTCTTGCAAGAAGGCAGACAGACAGATATGACCTTGACCCCAGTGATTGACCTTCCACAAATTTGACCTTGCTTGGCAATTTCAGAGCCCTCCCCCTACATACAGTTCAACTTTGATGAAAATTGCAATAACTTCAACTTTCACTTTCTGTACCATTAGGAAAAAACAGATATAGAAAATGAATAAATTAATAACTTTAATTTTGAACTTTAACCCAACAACCTTGACCCCAATGGTTGACCATTGGTAAATTTGATGTTGATGGGGCAATTCCAGAACCAGCATACATATTTGCTTGGTGAACACTTGAGTGAAAATTATAATTTTGGCCTTTGACCCCAGTGACTTTGACCTTTGCGAAATAAAATCCTTTAAGGGTAATTCCTGAGTTGACTGTCATCACCCAAGGACCTCAGAGGAGGTTAGCAGGAGTTTGGAAACAAACATATAGCAAAACCCAGATTTTGACCTGTGACCCCAATTATCTTGACAATCGCCAAAATAAAATACCTGTTAAGGTCAATTCTGGGCTCAGCCTACGTTCAAGTTTGGTGGAAATTGGCTCAAGTACCATGAAGCAGTAGTGGAACAAACAGAGAGGCAAAAACAAACAGATAAACAGACAAACATTTATCCAATTACGGTACAAGACATTGTGAGGTTATATTAGCATTTTTACACAAGTAATATGTATTATAGTCAGTAAAGTTAAATAAATCAGTAGTACTGTATACAGTAACTTAAAATGATGGTGTAAAATATGTTCTTTAAATAAATGCCTAGTTTGCTTAAATTTTTTTTTTTTTTTTTTTTGCCAACTAGTGAGTCAGCCTACATCTAATTCTGGAAAGCTTTCACAGAAAGTAAAGTCTTTTTCACTCCCACAGAAGTGGCAACAGCATCTTGTTGCAAGTCAGAGGACCACCTCCAGAAAAGCGGATTAATCAGCACATAAAGGCGTGACTGCGCTGTTTGATTGACAAAGCTGTTGGATAATAGATGCTTGTCGTTTAGCACGATTTTATGTGCCATCGGTAACTTTCTGGCAGTGATTCACTGTGGAACCATGAATGAAGCTACTTAACAAAATTCAAACTATAAATCCTAAAATTCAGTATCATTATGGGTATTTCCTCAATCATCAAGTTAGTCAACAACAGCATAAATCATCTGACGTTGATAATGTTTTATTCACTAGAAATCATTTCTGTAGGTAGATCGCTCACATATGACACTTCCTGCTCCTCAGATGTGAGTAATTGTTGTTTTTATGTGTTTATTATCACTGTTGAATGAACGTCTTTGGATTTTGGACTGTTAGATCAACTAGAACAATGCAAATCTGGGATGTTGTGTGAGCAGTTTTTTGCTCTTTCTGACCTTTGACAGTACATACAAAATGATTAATTACAACGCTTACTGTAGTATTTAAATTTGAAACTCAAAAACAGTGCAATCCTACTTCCTTCGCTGAAAAGAACCAACTTAAAAAGTTATTTCAATTGGTAACATCTAAAGGAATTAAGTTGTTTGAACTTAATAAGTTAAACTAACTCTAACTTATTAAGGTCAAAAAACTTAATTCATTTAGATGTTATCAATTCAAACGATTCATTTAAGTTGATTCAACTATTCACTTTTTACAGCGTTTACTTGTCCTATTAAGTTAGTCATCAGTAATTTGCAGTGCAAACAAAAATCTTTGCAAAATCCCCAGCCACACATTCTATCAGTGTTTTAAATCTGATTTTATTTTTCCATTTGTATATTTTGTTCCAAATTAGCCAACATAGTAGATGTCCTTTTTTGGATATGACACAGGCTAAACAAAGCAAGTTTTTAAAATCGATCTAATTTGTCAAAGCTCAATAGATGCAGTAGGGTTTGTTCTTATTATATGGTCTTTTATTAATTTGGTGAGCTACAAGATGACATTTATTGTTTTTGAGTTACTGTCTAGACAAGCTTGTTTGGATGGACAAACACACTCACTCACTCACTCACTCACTCACTCACTCACTCACTCACTCACTCACTCACTCACTCACTCACTCACTCATTCAACCCCTCATCAATAGTTTTGCTGTCCAAGCCCACCAACACAGGGAATGCTACAACCATACTTACACGTTTATGGATTGTACTGATTTATTTATTTTACTTTCCATATTGATTTCACTGACGGAAATGCAAACAAGGGTTTGAACAAACTAAAAGAACAAGTATATGTTCCTTCCTGCAATAGATGTGGTTTCATCTTATTGTTACCGTGTTTTGCATTCAGCTCAAGATTTATAAAATATGCATAAAACATTGATTTACACTGATGTATTTAAACATCATGTCAAACTGCCACAGAGTGCGTTAGCTCTTTCTGACAAGACCAGCATTTCAATTGCAGCCGTTAATTCAAGGGTGAATATTTGCAATGTTAATGCATGAATATGAAAGACACACGGTGTGTGTCGTATGCCTTCAAAATATGCATTACCCTTTTTCCACCCTGTGTTTCACATTTTATATGCTGGATTTCAATGGCTTTCCAAGGGGCAGCACTGCGATGCAGCTGGTTATCGTACTTGCTTCCAAATTCCCAGGTTCAAAGGCAACTGTGCAGGAAAAATAAAAACTTGTACCAAATCAACGCGTCCATAGATCAATACTGGATCTGCATGGAAAAATGTGAGAAGCTAAAACAAACTTACGCATGGATAACTTTACAAAAGATGGAAGTGGTAACTTCAAAGTTACAAAATCAGCAGACACAACAAAGTCTGAAATGGTACCATAGTAATCCTAAAACACAAAATAATAACTATCTAGAAGGTTTAGTGTAATCCAATCCAATTCAATCCACCTTTATTTATATAGCACATTTTACCAATGCAAAGTTTCAAAAGTGCTGCACAGAAAACCAAATAACACTAATTAGAACACGAAAAAAGAAAATACAATTAAAAACACATGTAGTAAAACAATTACAATCAATAAGAAAATAAAATAAGACATAAAATGCACTAAAATGCACTCAGTGAGGAGTTGTTGAACGGAGTTTATGAATGAAGCTCGGTCAACAAAAGAGAATCGTGTAAAAGTACACGGTGTCCACACACTACTTTAAGCTTAAATAGAATGTATTTAATTTAACAGGAGCAGCACACAGGAAGAGTAGCAGAGCATAGCACGTCCACAGACAGACACAGCGAGCATTACCATAGCAACACTGCATGCCCATACACAGCACACATATAAAAAGTTAACTTAGATCAGCGAAGTATTCACATGAAAGCAGAGGATCATATAAGCAAATGCTTATTATTTACATACATTCAACACAAAATTAAAATGTTCTATCATGCTATAGATTTACAAATGCAATATTGATTGAGTACATGCACATGATGTGATGATTAATGCCACACTGAGGCTCTGAGCTTCCAAATACCTGGGGCCACTACCTTGGACCAGGAGGACCAGTAACAAAATTGGTGCTACTGGTCCTGACCAGTAGGCTCAAAAAAATTTCTCTAACCCTGAGAGTCATTATGAATCTGGATACATCTAGATACACGACCTATGATACGATTCAAGAAAGATACGTTTTATTGTGTAAGGATTCAATTCAGTGTTATTCTGTTCAGTGAGAAATGATGCAATACAATTCTTTGTTTCATGTAGATATTCTTTTGAGATGAGATGAGATTTATTGTCACTGTCATTACACGAGTGCAACAATAACAAAATTAAGTTTACACTCCAATTACCTCAGACAAGATAGAGCAATTTATCAACAATTATTACTTGTTTACCGTAACACACACATCAGAATTAAAGACAACACATATACATTTGACATTGTTTATGTGCACTAAACTTGAAGCAGTCCATCATCCGAATTGAGGTAAAGTGGGTGAAGCCTGCAGCAGGAGGGTCCCGCACCGCCCAGCTTGGGGAGTTGAAGGCTGCAGCAGTAAAAACTGCGCTGCCCTCAAGGTGGCAGGGAGGAAGCCAGGGTGAGGGGAGTGGAGAGACACGGGGGAGGGGGGGTAATAGGGATGGAGGGAGGGAGACATACGTCATGTGCAGATGAGTTAAGTTTCTATCAGTTTCTGGCAGTTTTTCCATGATAAATTACCGTATCCATGCATCGGAATACCCAGGTTTTGAAGAAGGGGTGGGTTGAAGATGCACAAGCGCTCAATCAATATTACGTTCATTAGAATGCCACCCCTTTTCAATAAATGTCTGATTTTGTCACAAATAATTTACCCATTTCGTGCAGGAGAGTGACAGATTCATTCCATCTTGTACGCAACTCACATTCTGGAAAATCTCAAATTGATGTCATTGTCATGCAACTATGACTGATTAAAGAAAAATAATACACTGCATACATGCAATGTATTACAAAATTGTTTTTGTGACACCATCACAAAAATCTGCTCCATTTCGTGACAGCATCACAAACTAATTGATTAAATCACTTTTTGAACTTGGCACGCTCAGTGCTTTTGCAATACTGGATACTGGTGCTTTCCAAGTTATAAGTTTACAGTTTGAGATGACTTCCCCGAGCATCAAGAGAAGTGAAAGCTGTAGTTTTTACGTTTGGGCAGTTCTACGGTAACAGAATTACAATCAGAGTGAATTTTTGATGTTGAGATAATGTGGACAGATTTTGTATCAACATCAACATCATCAAAATTGGTCTTCTGCATTTTGATTGGATTAAAATATCATCTGAATTGCTTCAAACGTGCAGTTTAGATCATTTCTACTGGTCTGATGAGCTTGATGTTTTTCCCCTCCAATGTCTCACATTATTTCTCAGAGTGTATCTGAAACATGTGAACACAGTCATCCAGAAAAGGCTACATTAACAAACTTCACTTGGAAAAGTGAAGTGCTGTTGCCGGGTAGATTACTTTCCATAAATGTAACCAGGACCATGTGGGGAAGGCACTTCAGAAAAATATGATGAATTTTCCATGCAGCAATAAGCCAACGGCCACAGGAAAAAAAAAAAAGAAGAAAAGACAGCAACCCCAAAAAACAGAAAAGAACTGATGAAACTTTTCTCAATCTCAACAACACGAGGCGACGTTGTTGGAAGCAGCTGATTTGTGTCCATATCGTGCTCCATAAATATCTCTGGAGGACTCCATGTCAGCATCACTGCTCCTACCCAGCATGCTTCACTTCCACACAATTTTTTAAAACTGCAACTAAACCCTGATTCTCTGAAGAGTCGCACTGTCACATCTCATAAGTTTGCCAACATTCAAACTCGATGAGCGCCCAAACACAAAATCCGATTAATAATAAAAAAATCGAGCCTTTCTCCAAAAGTGCATCCTTTATGTCCAATATGATGACACTCCCCCTCCCTCCCCCCACCACCCACTCCCAGTTCCCTTATATAAAGAAAGATTACACAAGCAGCAGCACCATGAGGAGCAGACGAGTACAGATCAGCCAATATCCTGGTATCAAACAGACAAACAGACAGAGATGGAGAAGAAGGATGCAGGATGAGAAGGGTGCAGGATGAGAAGGACACAGGAGGAGAATGGTGCAGGAGGAGAAGGGTGCAGGACAAGAAGGGTGCAGGAAGAGAAGGACGCAGGATGAGAAGGGTGCAGGATGAGAAGGGTGCAGGATGAGAAAAGTGAAGAATGAGAATGATGCAGGATGAGAAGGGTGCAGGATGAGAATCGTGCAGGATGAGAAGGGTGCAGGATGAGAAGGATGCAGGATGAGAAGGATGCTGGACGAGAAGGGTGCAGGAGCAGAAGGGTGCAGGAGGAGAAGGACGCAAGAGGAGAAGGGTGCAGGACGAGAAGGACGCAGGATGAGAAGGGTGCAGGATGAGAAGGGTGCAGGATGAGAAAAGTGAAGAATGAGAATGATGCAGGATGAGAAGGGTGCAGGATGAGAATCGTGCAGGATGAGAAGGGTGCAGGATGAGAAGGGTGCAGGATGAGAAGGATGCAGGATGAGAAGGATGCAGGACGAGAAGGGTGCAGGAGCAGAAGGGTGCAGGAGGAGAAGGACGCAAGAGGAGAAGGACGCAGGAAAAGAAGAGTGCAGGAGAAGAAGGGTGCAGGAGAAAAAGGGTGCAGCAGAAGAAGTGTGCAGGAGGAGAAGGACGCAAGAGGAGAAGGGTGCAGGATGAGAAGAGTGAAGAATGAGAATGATACAGGATGAGAAGGGTGCAGGATGAGAATCGTGCAGGATGAGAAGGGTGCAGGATGAGAAGGATGCAGGATGAGAAGGATGCAGGACGAGAAGGATGCAGGACGAGAAGGGTGCAGGAGGAGAAGGGTGCAGGAGAAGAAGGGTGTAGGAGGAGAAGGATGCAGGAAGAGAAGGATGCAGGAAGAGAAGAGTGCAGGAGGAGAAGGGTGCAGGAGAAGAAGGGTGCAGGAGAAGAAGGGTGCAGGAGGAGAAGGATGCAGGAAGAGAAGAGTGCAGGAGAAGGGTGCAGCAGAAGAAGGGTGCAGGAGGAGAAGGATGCAGGAAGGGAAGAGTGCAGGAGGAGAAGGGTGCAGGAGGACAAGGACGCAGGAGAAGAAGGGTGCAGGAGAAGAAGGGTGCAGGAGGAGAAGAGTGGAGGAGAAGAAGGGTGCAGGAGAAGAAGGGTGCAAGAGGAGAAAGACGCAGGAAGAGAAGAGTGGAGAAGAAGAAGGGTGCAGGAGAAGAAGGGTGCAGGAGGATAAGGACGCAAGAAGAGAAGAGTGCAGGAGAAGAAGGGTGCAGGAGAAGAAGGATGCAGGAGGAGAAGGACACAGGAGCCTACACACTTTCTCTCCAGTTTGGGAAGGAAGGGAGGAATTCATCATCTGGCTGTTTCCTGAACATGTAAACAGTTTTGGCTGTTGAGAACTTAAACTTTATTTCTGATGAAAGTCACACCAGTCAAATAAATGAGATCTTAGTGTGAGAACAAAACAGGAGGAGACAGTGAAAAGGAGGAGGAGGAGGAAGTGCAGGTTTGACTGAAGCAGCAGTAGGACTGCTGGAGCTGCTTCCACACTTCAAGGGCTTTAGTGACAGGGAAGCCACCGTGTTCAGGACTGTCAGCAGTTTTCCTGAGTGTGTGTATGTTTTTGTGTGTGTGTGTGTGTGTGTGTGTGTGTGCATCTTTCCACAGGAAATAAAACTCCATGTGTTGTTGTTGTTCCATAAAGTAAGGACACATTACTGCATAAGTGCACATGGTCACATACAGTTTAGTCCCCTCATGTTGACCTTAGGGCACCACGGTGAGTTAGTGATTAGCACTGTTGCCTCACAGCAAGGTCGTGGGTTTGATTCCCACCTGCGGCCTTGCATGTTCTCCCCGTGTTTGCTTGGGTTCTCTCCAGATTCTCCGGCTACATCTCACTTCCAAAGAGATACAGGTTAGATAAACTGAAAACTTTCAAATTGACCAGGGTTGTGTTTGTCTGTCTATAAGTGCAAAAAGTGCAAATACTTGTACTTTGACAAGGCTTAGCTTAACAACTAAATCTGTTGGTTACTTGTTGAAATATCAGCAGGAATAAACCACATCCTCATAAGACCTCTTCCACCTGTCTGTCAGTGAAACCTGGACAAAGAAATTCAGTGTAAACATCCAGTATGTTACAAACCAGAGCTATTACATTTTGGTTTCCATTACTTTGTCCTTTTTTGCTGTCATTTAAAAAAAAAAAATTAATTCAGTTTTTGGTACTATGATGTACAAATACACATGTGCATAGGTGGAGTGTATACAGTGGAAATTCACCTGCATCTGGTGGAAACTAGTAATGGCACCTGTGTCGCACTGTGGGCCGGGTTCAAATGAAAGAGTGCATTCTTAAAACGAAAGGTCAGCAAACGCCACAGGTCCAAGACATAAAAAGGGAAGTAGATGACCAATTGGTAAGAGCAAGAGCATCCTACAAAGAAGTTGCGCTGATATTGTTGTGGTCTTGCACTTTGTGCACCCCATTAGTTCACGCAGATTTTTCCCACCTTAGAAATGTCAAAACCGCTTTATTTTCTTCCTTTTTCAGTCTATTGCTGAACATCACCAGAATTAGCTGTGTCATTAGCTTTACCACATTAGCTGCACTTACTTCAGAGGTCAAACACTTTTACGTAACAAACCAGATGGTGGCCTTTAAAAGCTGCCGTTTCCCCATCCTAGGGTTTTTATTTTAATTTACTTTGATCTCACCAGGAAAGTAATTTGCTGTTCCACATTTCTCTAAATTGCAATGTGTTATTCCCATTAGCCTCTCTGTCATGAGCAGTCAGCGTACTGACTGTGCATACAAAAGGTGATTGCAGCTTGCAGACTTAATTTAATACCTTTGAACTTTGCATTCCTTTGCTACAATGTGCCATATAGATAAAACAGTTACAAAAAAAAGTTAATTAACAAATATATATTCATTAATTAATTTGTTTTCTATATGTGCTTATTGTAATTAATGGTCACGGGGGCTAGAACCTACCCCAACAGCCTGTCCCTTATGACTATTAGGTGAGAGACGGGATACACCTTGGACAGGACGGCGGTCCATCACTGGTCCATATATAGCAAAACAAAGACATTCACACTCTTAGTCACACCTATGGTCAATTTAAAGTTCCCAATTCACTGAACCTGCATATATTCATGCATATATAACAGTACTGTGCAAAAGTTTTAGGCACCCCAGAGTTATAATAAAAGTAGTGTTTGATGCCCCTCCCCTCACCACCTTTTAATTTGCATGTCATCAAAAAATCTGTTCCAATAAAAGTGAATGTGTGTGCCATATATATTTTTTATTTCATAATAATCATAACAATAATTTCTTTGGAAGTGTACTGGCCTGTAGAATACCACACAAACACAGCTGCAAATGGTTATGCCATATATATATATATATATATATATATATATATATATATATATATATATATATATAAAAGATTGTAAAACACAATTACGCATACTTTAAGTCGCATTTTTCTTAAAAATAGATTTTGACTCACACAGGGTAAGAAACACATAGAGTATCAAAAGTGAAAAAAAGGAAAATAGTTTGCAAATATTAATACAAATACACAATATAAATACCAGACATACTGATCAATACCTGTTTACTGGTTACGACTGTTCCTCTCATTCCCCTCCCCTGTCTTCCTGTTAGTCCTCCTCCCCCCTAGTGAGGAGTAGTACAGTCTGATGACCTGAGGGACAAAGGAGTTTTTTCAGTTTGTTGGTCCTGTACTTGGGAAGGAGCTGTCCATCATCCCATCCTGAGCAAATTGAACCCAATTTTCACCTCAGTTATCATTAAATTTGAAATTCATCACACATTCCATTTATTTATGAATATTTATCAGGTTTTCGTCATTTTAATGCTTTTATGATGCATTAAATGTGCTTAAAACATTTGCACAGTACTGCACACACACACACACACACGCACACAGACACACATATATATAAATATATACACACACCTTGTTTGGGATATTCAAAGTCGTTTCCAAAAACGACGGCACACAATGCCGAATTCACTCCAGGACACAATTTGCACACTATGTGGCGCTGTCAGTCCCATGCACTGCTGCTAAACGATAATAATAGAACCATAACAGAACACTTTGTATCACTCAGGAAGCCACAATGAGAGGAAAAGTGAACGTCAAAACATGCATTTGATTCGCAGCGAGTGCACATTGTTGTGGCACCCGGCAGTAAGGTGCAGCCATCCCTGGCTGGCACACAGGACACCCATTCACTCTGTGACAGAGTGCCACACCACATGATTTATGATGGGTAATTACGGCTATGGAGGTGACATCATATCCTCCTCACTGGCTCCTGCATGCATTCATATACCGTGTATATGTGTGCTTGTGACTAATTAGTTATGCTGTCTGCACCCAGCAGCCACTGTCTTTGTTTTTCTGCAGAACAGAAGACAAGGATGTCACAACAACATATTTTCCAGCTTCTCCAAATGTTCAAGCGCGTGCACAAGACACACACAAGACAGGGGCCATAAAAGAGAGCGCTCTGTCCAAAAACAATGTTGATTTCTCTTTTCTTTTCTTTGTTTTTTTTTTGCACCTAAGGAAGAGTGAAGTCAGGCAGAGTTGTGGTGATTATTCACATTTCTTGACAGAGCTAGCCATCAGTTTGCCACAGTCTGAAATTTGCAGTAGGGAGAAGCATACAATTAGTCATCACAAACAGCTGGTGACAGGCATGGGCACGACAAATGAGAAAATGGAAAGATTATAACACAATTTATAACACAATTTCTCTCTGCGGGTACAAATCTCTTAATTCGCTTGCCAGTTGTAAATAAATGCATTTAGTTAAAAATGATGTGACAAACCGTGCCGACTGCTTGGATTAGACACACAGAGCCAGTAAAGTCAAATCTGTCACCCGGCAGGAAGGTATTTCTTGCTCGTATTGCATATTGGATTCTAAGAATGACTGATTTTCCCGAATATTGAACAAACTTTTACTCTGGCTCCTACACTGGGACAAGTTTGCGCAGACTGGTTGTTGGGTCAGATTGTGGAAACCAGCAGCTGCGGTGCCTTTGGTGGCGAGGCCAGTATTCCTAGGTCTCGTCAGATAGTCAGGCATCCTGTTGGCCTCATGATATTGTCGGAATCCTCGACACTGCGGCCCTATGTGCTGATTCATGCTCAGGAAAACACACATTACCATAGTGTTAAGTAGGAAATTGCTAGAAATCCACCTTTTCAGTGATGCAAGGCAATCTTCTAAGGATTTTATATGGATGAGATTCCCAGCAGTTGTCGGTATGTATAACTGAGTATCATCAGCATAGCAATGAAAGGTAATCCCAAAACACCACACTATGTGCCCAAGAGGTGCTATATAAGGGGAGAAATGCAGGGGGCCTAGACAGACCCCTGTGGAACCCCAAATTTCATATCACTAAGGTTAGAGGTAGTGTTATTGTACAAAACATAGTGAGAATGATTGACCAGGTATTATGTCAACCATCCCAGGGCACTCCCAGTAATCCTAAAATGACTCTCCAGCCTACTGAGTAGAATATGATGATCCACAGCGTCAAAGGCAACACTAAGATCTAACAGCACCAGAACTGTAGTGGTGTCCAAGTCCATTGCAAGCAGAAGATCATTCACTACTTTAGTGAGAGCCATCTCTGTGAAGTAACATTTTCTAAAAGCGGTCTGCAGTGGCTCAAAAAGATTATTCTCAGTAAGGTGGTCCACAAGTGAAGCCATCTTTTCCAGAACTTTAGAGCAAAATGACAGATTTAGTTTTTCAATACTTTACACATACAACATGAACATTATGTGAATGTTCGCAAACACACTGAACATTAAGCATGCATTCTATGAACATTTGATTGATTTTTGCAAATGTTTGCTTACATGTTTGTAATCTTCCATGCAAACATTAGACAAACATCACAAACATTACATGAACATTTGCAAACTTGCTGAACAGTAAATGAACATTCTATGAACGTTCAATTGATGTTCGCAAATTTTTGCTTCCATGCAAACATTAGACAAACATCACAAACATTACATGAACGTTCATAAACTTGTTGAACAGTAAACAAACATTCTATGAACGTTTGATTGATATTTGCAATTGTTTGCTTCCGGGTGGGCACTAAGGTCAAAATTAGATTTCATAAGTAATGGTTTAAACACTGCAGATTTGAAACATTTAGGAACAGATCCAGAGGTTAATAAGAGATAAATTATTTCCAGCACAGTCAGCCAAAGAGTGGGCCACAGGTCCTTAAACAGTTTTGGTGGTATCGAATCAAAAAGCAGGTTGTAGTTTTTGTAGATGTTACGAGTTTCATCACCACACCTAGTGAGATAATAACAAATTCTGTAAATCTCGGTAAAATCTCAGTGATGACACCCTGCCTCAATAGCAGGGTGTAGTGGCTGGGTTAGGGAATGCTGGGATATGTTTAACCTAATGTCATCTCTTTTCTTCTCAAAGTAATCCAAGAAGTCTTGTGCTGTAAAAGGAGAGCGACTTATAGGTTGTTGTCCATGAATAAGTGTTGCCACCGTGTCAAACAAGAACTTTGAGTTCTGCTTGTTTTTGTTGATCAAATCAGAGTAATCGGTCCACTTTGTAGCCAGTAGTGCATGCTTATAGTCTAAGACAGCATCGCACCACGTGAAGTGGAATACTTCTAATTCTGAACTACGCCATTTTTGATCTACACCTCTAGCCTTATGCTTGAGGTCATGCGGGTAATCAGTGAACCAAGGTGACTGTGTTTTCAGGGGGCGTGATTATAATATAGGTGGTGCAATCATGTCGAGTGTAGATTTAAGCGCTGAGTTTAAACTGTCCACAAGACTGTCTATTGATTGGGCATTTTCCAAACGTGAAGCTAAGATATCAGGCAATCTAGCTTTGAGTTCAATTGTAGTTGAGGAGTTAGTGCGTTGCCGCAGTGATAAATAAGGTTGTTGTTCCACTCAACATCGCAGCGAAACTATAAACCTAATAAGTGAGTGATCAGAAACCACTGATGCAAGATGCATAACGTTAATATTTGTGACAGCAATACCCCGTGTGAGAACCAAATCCAGGGTATTTCTACTAATGTGTGTCGAATCCGGAATGTATTGCTGGAATCCTAATACATCCATAATTTCCTTAATTAATTTGCAGAGGGGATCAGAAGACTTAATTTATATGAATGTTGAAGTCACCAATAATCAGAATGTTACAGTATCTGCACTAGTTGACAAGTTAGAGATAAACTCACCAAAATCATCTAAGAATTCAGACTATGGGCCAGGGGGCCTATATACAGTGACAAAGTAATACGACTGATTTTTATTGTTGTGACCTTGGCAATACGTAGCATCGTGGGCAGAGCGGAGAATCAGATGTTCAAACGAATTATATTTATGACCCCAACAGCTAATAAACTAAACCTAAAGTTATAGATAGTAAGAGCAACACCCCCACCTTGCTTCACATTACGAGGGATGTGACTAAATATGTATGCCGGTGGGCAGGTCTCATTTAAGGGAAGGATAGCTGTAGGTTTCATATAACCCAATCACATCTAAGTGATGATCCATAATTAAATCATTAATGAACAGTGATTTTGAGGACAGTGATCTTATGTTAATACTACACAGACTAAGGACCTCAGTGGCATTGATAGTTGGACTGTTTGGATTGAGGGGTGGCTCCAGAGCAGCATATATAAGATGACTGGAAGTACATTTAGGTTTGAGAGATTCCATGTGGGTTGTAGGTAGCAAGCACAAAATTTATTGTTGTGGTTAGCACTGATGCCTCACAGCAAGAAGGTCATGGGATTGATTCCCACCTGCGGCCTCTCTGTGTGAAGTTTGCATGTTCTCCCTGTGTTTGCGTGGATTTCCTCCGGGTGATCTGGCTTCCTCCCACATTTGAAGACATGCAGGTTTGGTGAATTGAACACTTTATAATTGTCCAGATCTCTCTTGCAAAAGAGATCTCAATCTCAGTGGGACTAGCCTGGTTAAATAAAGGTTCAATTAAAATTAAATTAAATTGTCCATATCCACCCAGCTTGTAAATGTCTACCAGCCTTGGTTGGAGGAATAACCCACGTCGGACTGGCGTCTTGTCCATGGGGGTCTCATTCACTTCACACTATGGCAGGGGTGTGCAACGAGGGCCGAGACACTGCAGGTTTTCCTTGCAACCAATCACCTCAGCAGGTGGGTTGCTGATGAGCTTCTCCCTTGAACATAAACACCTGGTTGTCAATGAAATCACCTGCTGAAACACCTGAACATTAATGAAATCACCTGCTGAGGTGATTGGTAGCAAGGAAAACCTGCAGTGCTTCGGCCCTTCATGGCACATGATTGCCCACCCCTGCACTATGGAATTCGAGGATAAGTAATGGGACCAATGGGGATCAGGGCCTATATCAGAGTTTGTGCATTCTTCCAGTAATCAAGGATTCTCAAAACAGACCTTGTACCAAAGACAGCCAGTTGTTGTCCACAGACATGGGTTAGCATCCATGTCTCACAACCAAGACTGGAAGCACCATGACTCAAAACACTTGCAAAACATTTGTTTAAAAATAATCCAAGCTTGATCTCATCCCATACGGACCTCATGGTTAACCTATGAACTTTTCAGCCAACCTGCGTAGGCTCTATTTGTGATGAAGCAAACAAACTCTGCATACGTTACTTGGGAAATGTGTAAAGGTCATGACGAGACATTCCCCTGCTCTTAATAAGCCCATATGGAGGAATAAAATCATGCAAAAAGAAAATACATCAAACAGACTGTTAGTGAGTCACAATGATCAAAATCTTCTTTATTCCTTCAAAAGCCTGCCCACAGGGGCATCATTTAAAGAAGGCCTTCATTTGAACTTTAAACCGCTATTAGGCATCAGTTTAAACAAAATCAAGAGTCTGTTCCTGTCCAGATTTACCACAGATCAGCATTTAGATATAGTGAAAGTAAGCAACATCTCCTTGCTCCCCGACCCTGCAGATATCTTTAAAAAAAGATCCCTTTTTTGTAGTTTTTCACCCTTGACTCAACCCATTTCTTTCCATAAATAAAAGCTTCACAACCTTCCTGGTCTGGGATGCTGTTCTTTCCCATCCAGGGTGAGATACACAACGTACTTGCAAACCTTAACTTAAATTTAAAAAGTCAACAGAGGAGCAGTAGTCAAAAAGCAACTGGGTTGATGTCCAAATCTCTCAGAGTCTAAAATTTATCATGATAATATTAACTCTGTTTTTTCTTGCAGCTAAAATAACAGTAGTACACCTGATGACCCCATCCAGACTGAAAGTCAGTCCTAGTATTTCTAAGTGCTTCTTCTTCATAAATTAAAAAGGATGAATTTGTTCCTCTCTGAGATGCTTCATTGTAATATTTGTTCTTTCACCTCCTGGGCAGCTGGAGTATTACAAAATACTTCCAGTATCTCAACACTTCCATTAAAATACCCAGATTTATTGAGGACACAAACATTGAACAGTTATTGGGTTGCAGAAAGGAAGTTCCTTGTTTAAAGCGGTGCACATACAGCGCTGCAGGGCACCGAGGGCTGATTTGAAACACACATTGTTAAAGTGTTAAATACAGAGTTAGCACGTAGTACAGGTGAATCCCGTTAATCCGCGTTTAAACTTAACTCACGGTCAATTTGTGGACGCCGAAAATTTAGGCAACTGTGTAAAAGTCAACAATTTCATGAAATTTGAGCAATTTTGGGAGGGGCGAAGGCGAATATGAATTTGCGCGGGCCTCGGGCATGAGGGGCGGGTAAATGTATCGATTCTAGCCAATCTGAACCGAATTACAACATTTTTTCATTGTCATTGTGTCCACGAAGTCTCCAGCAAGTTCTATGAAGATTTTCAAGCAAGCACACAAATTCTGGTTGTTAAAGCAAGCAAGTGGCCACAGGGTTCTCGCTAGCGCAGTTGAACATAAGGGGCTCCTATGCTGCAATTTGGATCCCCTACGCTGTGATTTGGGGCCCTATGCTGGTTAAATCCCAGCATAGGGGAACTTTTCTGTGTTTGTTGCTGTTGTTTTATTATTTTAACAACACAAAGTGGCCCTCAAAAATGTTGGAAATTGTGTTTCAAAGAGTTATAAATTTCAAAAATTTTTGAATGGATGCCACCGGACCCTCCTACAATGCTCGTCCTACAATGCTTTAATGCTCATCACGCAGCTTTCCCTCGCTAAGTTCCCCCCTATGATGTGAAAAAATCCTGGTGAGAACCCTGGGCCATCAAGGATCTAAAAAAGAGGCTCACATCCAGGTCCATAAACAAAAAACAGTGAATCGTCCAGAATTGTCCACACTGACGAAGCAGCCATCGCTGAAGTGCAAAAGCCCGAGGCGGAAGAAGATCCCGAATCTGCTCCACATGAAGAAATCATCACCATCCAAAAAGGAATTGTGCCTCAAATGGTTGAAACTATTGTCATATGGGAAGGTAAGCTCATTTCAACTTTTTGTTGGTTGTGCTTTCTGCTAAGTCGCGGGTCGATTTTCTGGACCCCAACTTGTGTGAGTTAACGGGGTTTACCTGTAATTTACACGGACAGAGGAGGGCCTTTAGAATTCTGTTCTTCAGCAGGACATCTTCAGCTCTGTGTGACCACATAGACTGTAAAAGTCAACCTCATCAGTTGGTTTTACCTCTAAACGTGTTGGTCTTGAGACTTAAAAATGTTGGTGTAGTTCTTCACAGTGTTGTTTTAACACTCTTTATATTGAGATTTAAAAAAAAAAAAAAAAATGGTGTAGTTCTTCAGAAGTGATCTGTCCTTAGATCTATGTATCAACATGCAAGGCAAAAGAGTATTAAAGTACCCAATATTAAACTTTAAATAGTTGATTTCAGCTCTGAAAGTGTTATTTTAACACTGTAGGTGTTGAGACCTAATCAAATATTGGTGTACTGGTAGTTCTTAAAAACCAATCTATCCCTTCAGATCTTGCTCCATTTGGTCATATGACACCCCTTTCTCGTGTTCTACACAAAACCTTGGTTGGTCAGGCTAAATTGGTTCCTTTTTGGACAGAGCTGAGAACATTTATGTCAGATTGTATGACTTGGTGTCCAGCAGATGAAGAACAGGTGGTTGGTTGCATTTTCCATTTTGCAAAGCTCTAACTTAAAGTAACTCATGTTATATAGTGACTAAAGCAAATTAAATCTGATTTGGACACTAGAGTTTTAAAGAAGATGTGGACTGTCTCACTGTGGGGAAGGAAAGTCCAGCCTTATCCCTCAAGCTTTTAAATGGAGACACTTTGGCAAAGACATCCTACCACATCTGTATCCCATTGATGGGGAAATGAGTTTTCCTTCAGTTTTATCTTTGCCTCAACCAAAACACAGTGATTAGAAAGCACTGAACATTTCTGAACACGTCGTTATAATCCAGGCATCTGCTGTCCCAAAAGAATTCTGGCCAAACATGACGGAGAACACAGGAGGCCCATCCAGTCCAATGCTTGCTTACCACTTGCTGTCCATGATTGTCCCAACAGAGAAGTGAGCAGCCATGTTTTTGATCTTCTGCAACCCGAACCTGTTTCTTCTTGAAGAGGATCCACTGGTAGTAGAGCGGCTGTTTGACATTTTCAGATCTTAAGTCCCACCCTTACCCATGTCTCGCTGTTCTGCTCAATAGCTGGAGAACATGAGGCATCGTCACCAAGTGTGTCTGCTGGTGTGTTTTATTAAAACTGAGTCAAAAAAATACCACAACAAACCACATTACCTGCAGGTTTTCTTTTAAATGTGATTGTCTATTATTAACAGCCAGCCAAATACCTCAGGCCCTTGTGGAGCTGTAATCCTACCGGCAGAGCCGTGTAGCGTATCCCACTCATATGTATTTGTATTTTATGTAATTTTGCCCATATGAGCTGTTGCCACAGTAATACCGTAGTTACTGGCAACAGCACCATAACAAATACAAGAACAGAACTCATTAGATCCCAAGCCTCCACCCAAGGCCACACAGTCCCCTTTAATTCAGTTAAGCCCAAACCAAATTCCACTCCGTAGTCCACTTCATAAACTAATGTCTAGTGTAACTGTCTGAGCAAAGTGAAATCAAACTGGATCCGTGGCTGACATATTTTTTTGTCTTTCCTCATCTCTTTTAGATGTTCTTACACAAAAGCACCAAATTGTTCTCAACAGTTTCCCAAAATCATTTATATGATGATAAACCCCCACCACCACCACCCCACCAAAAAAAGGGCATTGAAAGATGTTTCCAAAAGTCTAACTAGCTGAAACTCGCCTTATATATTGCCTGAGGCCAAGTTGAAACAGTATCTCAATTTCGGAGGACCTCCCTGTAACTGGAGAAAAAGATGACCTTGTTGAAGCACCTTGGGGTGACTTATGTTGTGACTATATACATAAATAAATTGAAATTGTATTTAAAACACAGGCACAGTTTATGATTTTGGTTGATTCAAAGGGAAATTAAGTGTGCAGTGGGCACCAAAAAGGTCACTCTATGTGGAAAATTAGTCATACAGGAACCGAGTTGGACTCAGATACTTGTGTGTCCAACAAGAACAAAAGACCCCGTCCCCATTCGCTAACATTTACCATTTTCGTAGGCTTGCACTAACAAGAAACTTGGAACCAGTGCAAATAAAAGCAGTTCTTCCTTTTCATTCACCAATGCTGATATTTCCAGCCTTGTGCCACATTTTGTTGGTTTTGTGTTTTGTTTTCTGATACTGTCAAGTCAAGTTTCGGTTACTATTTTAACCCACATCCCCAATGCCCCCTATGTCACCTCAAATTTTATGATACCATCATGAAATATTTTCATAGTACCATCGCGAAAATGTACTATATTTCATGATGGTATCACAAACTACTATGAAATCACTTTTTGTGACATCATGACGTTTTCCCATGTGATCAGGTTAAAACGTTCAGTCATTTTCGATACCCAGATTAGTCCAATCAAAGGAAGGGTTACGGGGGTGGGGGGTGGTGTTTGTGGGGGTGAAGCTTATCCCAGCAGTCATAGAGCGTGAGGCGGGGTAAACCCTGGACAGGATGCCAGTCTGTATTGCAAGGTGACAAATAGACGGACAAACACATTCACACGCATGCCTACGGCCAGTTTAGAGTCACCAGGTCACCTAACTTGCATGTCATTGGAAGTGGAAAGAAGCTGGAGAACCCACTCAAACACACAAGCTTCACACAGAAAGGACCCGTGGCCCACGGCCTTCTCGCTGTGAGGCAACAGTGCTAACCACTAAGCCACTAATCTCTCATTATAACTTAATTAGTCTGATTATTATTTAGCTGCATTTATAACTTCCCAGTATTTGAGTTTCCCACAGCTAAATAGAATTTTAGTTAGATCAGTTTTTTGGCACTGACGCCGGCACATGTTCGACCTAGGAGTTAGAAAAACAAACAAACCATTGCATGCTCAAATTGGGCAAAAAGTAATGATGAAATGCTGACGAACAGCAAATGTCCTGTCAGAAACCTCTTATTTTTGTCTTATCAGTACCGCCGTTGTCTTGTGAAGCACTTTGTGTTGTGGATATTTGCCACTATGTTCTTGCATGTGTTGTCTAGATTTGCAGCAGAAATGCTATTAAATTAAATTTTCTATGTGCTATAAGCTATGTTTGGTTGTGTTTCCTCAATTTGCAAGGTTTTTTTTTTGGAGCCACTACCTATTGTTGATTTGATACAGGTGTTTGTTTTTCTTTGTACTTGGAAGTGTTTTCTGCATTTGTTAGTGTTGTAACATACATTCCAGCCCCTCATGACCACCATACACAAATGTCTTTTACCATATTTTTTTATTTTTCTTGAGGACATGTCCCTTCATCATCCTTCATATGAGCAGTAGTTAGCCAAGCACCTCAAATACGACAGCTACCCAAGGAGATGATGTAATCTGGGTTGTGTCACAGCAACAATGACATGTTCCTATTTCAGCATTTAAATTCAATTTGCATGTAGGTCGCCTGTCTCGAGTTGCCATTCTGCACATCAGATACATTCCAGAACGGTGACACCGTACCTGTTTTTGGTGCCCACGCTAATTATAAAATATCATTTCTCCCAGCAATAACTTTGCACTGCGGTGTCAGTCTACTCTTAGGCAGCACACGCTGTTAGTCTTAAGAATTTATGGTCCACGTCTTGTATATTCAGACAGCACACCTCCTACTACTATGAGTCAGTGTTCCTCTGGTATGCTAAAACACAATGTCTTCTCTATTTGCAGTATGCCATTATGTCTGAATGCCCACAGCAGCCAAAGTCTGCATGTAGGTGCACTGATGCGGTCTATTGTGTGCCAAAAACGTCCATATGCACTTTATGTAAAGTCCCACGGTCAAGCCTGTATGTGCTCCGTGCACGTCATCTATATGGGGTGCACTGTGATGTATTTATGGGACTTGGCAAACAACACCATTCTGACGCTGATGCAGTAAATCACCATCGCCGCCAAGCACCATCCATCTGGTGCTCCACGCAGAGTAAACACCAGGATTTATTTTAACCACGAGCCGATTATTGGCGCAGAATTACTGATATGTGTGACATGTGATGAAGTGTGCATGTGCCGCGGCTGCTTTTCACATTGTTTGCGATGAAAGGCAGCCTAACATGGGAGAAGCACAATGATACATTTGTGAGAGTTGCCTTGCTGAGTTGATTTTGTGTCCGTTTACAGCTTATCTCCTCATGGAAGCTTAACGGAGGCCCTGAGGCGCACATGTCTTATGACCCCCTGCGCTGCCAGACAACATTTAACCCTCTGCTCAACAGTCCAATGCTGAACTGCGAGTTGGTAGCACATTGTGCAGCTGTCAGTTTGGCACACAGCCATTCATCAGATAAGTTAGTCAAATAAACTGTAATCAATGCTCTGCAGCAGTAAAGAGCATATGCACCCTAGAGAATGTTTTGTTGCTTCAGGAGACACCATATGCATGCCGGAGTCCTGCTCTAACAATAAACTAATCTCAACTTAGTTGTAACACTTCTCTTCAATATGACAAAAAAAAAAAAAGAAAAACTCCCTCACAGTGAACAACAGCATTAAGTAGTGTTAATCAGACTGCATTGCTCACCAGAACAAGCTTGGGTCAAAACACAAGAATGCAGTTCAAACAGAGGACAGAGTTTACAATTTGGCAGGTGTAACAAAAGAGTCCAGGCTAAAGTTAGGCTCACAGCAATACAGGGGCACAGCAAGAGGGATAACCACGAAGCAAGCAGTAAGTAAGTGTCACAGTGGTAGTCCAAAACAGCAACAGATGTTAGGAAAACTCAGAGGTCAATGTACATAGTAATGGTCTAAACACAGGAATCACTGGAACACTAATGATAATTGTGTAGGAACAAGGGAAATAAAACTCACTAGAAAACACTGGGAATAATGCTCACAAGAAAACACTAAGTACAGAAGAAGAATGCAACAACACAGGATGGAACCACAATGATCTAGCAAGAGACACTGTAAAAAAAATGCCCTATAAACATGTTAAGCAGAAAATTAAATCATTATAAAGGAGAAGACCTGAGAAAGAATATAAAAGATGCAGAGGAACAATATGCAAATGTGAGTGAATAAAAATAAAAGCAACAGGAGCGCATCCAACTGAAAGTGAACTAAAGAGACACCAGTACGTTGCTCTTTGCACTGTGTGTGTTAAGGGGGAAGACTACTGGAGTCTTTTTGTGGGAAAAACATAATAACCAGGGTTTGTGATGGGGGAATGAGAGGGAGAGAGACGGAAAGAGAACAAAGAAGATGTGAAAGTCACAAAATACACTGACTTGAGGATGCACGCAAGAACATTGAGAGGACACCACCAGCAGAAAAGCTTGCCAGGAGCACCGCGGGAAGTGGAACATCATAGAGAAACTAACAGCGTGCTCTGAGAAAAAGAAGAGAAGCAGAGATTTCAGTTCACTATGAGTGAGGAAATAACATAACATGGAGAGAAAAAAAAAAGAAGAATATTTGAACAAAGAAATGTTGCGCAACAGCACACATGACCTTGACAAAAACAAGGTTGACCCATTTCAGAAAACCAATGTCTGGCACTGTTGTGCTGGAAAATAAGATGCACTGAAAAATTGGACAAACTGGTTAACTTCTCTGGGGAGCCAGACTGCTCTGGTTGATAAGCTAAAATTTAATGCACAAAGTGTTTCAAATTATTATGTACTGTTTCAAATAATTCAAAACACTAAATGAATCAGTTCTTTGGGGAAACTATTCACTGCTTCCAAACACTGGAAACAGTAAATGAACTAATTACTTGGGATTATCATTAATTTTCAACAGAAAATGAAAAACAAATACTTTGGGAAATGACTGAGTGTTTTTCATGAAACAGACAGCAGGGAACCCCCCTGCCCCCCCTTGAAATATTTTCTGGCTATGCCCCTGAAGGTGATGCAACACAGAATAAAACTGATTTTGTGTGATGGGAATCAGTCAATCCAAGAATTCAAAATAAATAAATAAATAAATGAAAATAAGTGCATGGAGGCGGCTTGCTACGTATCAGGTCAGGTCGTGTAGCATGCAAAAAAAAAACCATAACCTGCAGGTTACATCCTGCAGCTGCTGCAGCGTGCACGGCACAGAAGTGATCTTACAGCCGAGATCAGTATCAGACATTCTTAAATCTCTCCAGAGTCCCACAAAATACTTTCACACCGGTTTTTAAAAACCAGTAAAGTCATGCAATCCCTCCTTTGAGAAAAGAGCATATTGAATAACTTCAAAGCCAAGGGATGTCTTTTTCTTTGAGATGATAGCGCTGTCAATAAAACCCTGATGAAGAGGTGAGAAACTTTTTAAAAACCCCACCTTACTTTATAATATAAATGTTACTTTTGGTCTGCTGTGGTCTCCCCGTCTCATCCAAGCTCACTTACAAATGGGTTGTATTTTCTGATCATTTCAACTCGAAGCACCCCAACCCCGTATTCTGATTTGGAGCTTTATACTTGTAACTTTATTTGCAACTCATAAAGCATTGATGCAGGATTTAAAAAAAAAAAAATGTGTCGACTGCTCATATATATGGGTGATTCTTAGACTACGGGCACTTATTATGTCCTTTGATCATATTGTATGAAAAACAGAAAAAAGGGGAAATTTCACACTTTTATACAACCCCTGGCAATAATTATGGAATCACCGGCCTCGGAGGATGTTCATTCAGTTGTTTAATTTTGTAGAAAAAAGCAGATCACAGACATGACACAAAACTAGTCATTTCAAATGGCAACGTTCTGGCTTTAAGAAACACTATAAGAAATCAGGAAAAAAAATTGTGGCAATCAGTAACGGTTACTTTTTTAGACCAAGCAAAGGGAAAAAAATATGGAATCACTCAGTTCTGAGGAATAAATTATGGAATCACCCTGTAAAAGTGGTGCCTTCATCCTCTGAGTGGGCATCACCAGTTGTCCTTGTTCGCAAGAAGGATGGTGGTGTTCGCTGGTGTGTTGATTATCGCCGTCTAAATGGTCTGACACTGAAGGACGCTTATCCATTACCCAAAATAGATGAGTGCCTCGATGTCCTGGGGGAAACCACTGTTTTCTCCACCCTAAATCTCCAATGTGGATACTGGCAGATTGCTGTGGACCCTAAAGACTGTGAAAAAACAGTATTCGTTACCCGCTATGGCCTTTATGAGTACACCAGGATGCCATTCGGCCTCTACAATGCACCTGGTACCTTCCAGAGAGCCATGGAACTGGTCCTCCGAAGATTTCAGTGGAAGACACTCCTCATCTACTTAGATGAAATTATCATCCTGGGCAGAGGGGTTGAGGAGAATCTGCAGCGCTTGGCTGATGTCTTTGAACGCCTCCACAGCTATGGTCTCAAGCTGAAAACCCCAGAAATGTCACCTGTTGAGAGACAAGGTCCTTTTCCTGGGACATGTGGTTAGTGGAGAGGGGATAAGTCCCAACCCGTCACTGATTAAAGATGTGCAGGAATGGCAGCCACCTACAGACACTCAACAGTTACAAGCCTTTCTAGGGCTATGCAATTACTATCGCCACTTTGTTCCTGCCTTTGCTGAACTTGCCAGCCCTCTCAACAGTCTCCTCAAGGAAACAGCAGAGTACCAGTGGGGCAAAGCACAGCAGGAAGCCTTCCTGCAACTCAAAGAGAAACTGACCTCTACCCCGGTTCTTGCTTATCCGTCTTCCACTGGCACCTACATCTTGGACACTGATGCATCAAACCACAGCATTGGTGCAGTACTATCACAGCTCCAGTTGGGGGAGGAGAGCGTTATATGCCAGCACACATCTCACTCCTGCACAACGGAGATACTGTGTGACCAGGCGAGAGCTAATGGCCGTTGTCAAATACACAAGACAGTTCCGTCACCTTCTCCTTGGCAGAAAGTTCCTCCTTCGAACAGACCATGGTAGTCTGACTTGGCTCTTCCGTTTCAAACATCCAGAGGGCCATCTAGCACGCTGGCTTGAGGAGCTTAGTCAGTATGACTTTGAGATTGAACATCGAGCTGGCCGACAGCATGCAAACGCAGATGCCCTGTCCAGGCACACAACAGAAGGCTCAGCAGACTGTGATTGCTATCACGCAGGAAAGGATGTGACAGACCTCCCATGTCATGGGTGTCCACACTGCAAAAGACTGCATGAGCAGTGTGCCAGACTTGAGGAAGATGTGGATGATGATGTTCCTTTGGTCGTTAGGCAGATTACCATACAGGAGGATAGGAACATAATCGCAGACCAGCAGCAAGCGGGAGCTGACCTCTATATGCCCACAGTGAACTGGCTTCAACCGCTGAGTTTCAGCAGCTGGTAACAGCCCAGAAAGAAGATCCAGTATCCAGTATTGTCTGTCTTGTTTGGCTGGAAAGAATCTGGAATTCTTGCAACCAGAGAACAAGTTGCAATGGAGAGCCCAGCAGTAAGAAAATACTGGCTCTGCTGGCCACAAGTAGAGCTTCATCAGGGAATTCTGCATTACCACTGGGAGAATGCTGACAGAAGTAGCCCATCCTTGCTGTTGCTGGTTCCAGCCTCACTGCAAACCAAAGTAATGCAAGCCTGTCATGACCCTCCACAGTCTGGACATTTGGGAGAGGCAAAGACTCTGCATCACCTCCGACAGAGTTATCATTGGTACAGCATGGGAGGTGACCTTCACAAGTACATCCAAGGATGCCCCCAATGTAGAGCCCAGAAATCAAGCAGCCCCATACAGAGAGCTAAGCTGCAAACCTACCAGGCCGGAGCACCCATTGACCGGTTGCATCTTGATGTGCTTGGCCCATTTCCCATGTCATCCTCTGGAAATAAGTACATCCTTGTCATCATGGATCAGTTCACAAGGTGGGTGGAGGCATTCCCATTTCCCGATCAAGGAGCGGAGACTACGGCTAAGACGCTTTGGAGCCCCGCTGGAGCTACATACAGACCAGGGCCGCAACTTTGAGAGTGCACTGTTTCAGGAGATCTGCAACTCTTTCAAATCACCAAGACCAGGACCACGCCATACCACCCTGCTTCAAATGGACAGGTGGAACGTTTTAATCGTACACTTCTCCAGATGATTCGCTGCTACATGGATCAAAACCAAAAAAACTGGGATGAACACCTACCCCTTCTAACAGCTGCATATCGCAGTGCACAACAGTCGAGCACTGGATTTACACCTAACATGCTAATGCTGGGAAGAGAGGTCCATCAACCACAAGACATTTGGTTAGGTGTGGCGAAGCGGAAATGTAATTTTTATTTTATTTTATTTTTTAGCACTGTTGTCGTGCGTTACCTGTGCTGCTCCACAGCCTGTCTAGTGGATTTTTATTTTGTTTTAGCACTGTTGTCGTGCGTTACCTGTGCTGCTCCACAGCCTGTCCAGTGGATTTTTATTTTTATTTAGCACTGTTGTCGTGCGTTGCCTGTGCTGCTCCACAGCCTGTCCAGTGGATTTTTATTTTTATTTTATTTTATTTTTTAGCACTGTTGTTGTGCGTTACCTGTGCTGCTCCACAGCCTGTCTAGTGGATTTTTATTTTATTTTAGCACTGTTGTCGTGCGTTACCTGTGCTGCTCCACAGCCTGTCTAGTGTCGGATTCCCTGTTTGGGAATCCGCTAGCTTAGCGTAGCTACTAGCTCTTAGCCGTTTTAGCATGGCGGCTTCTCCTGTCTCTCCCGTACTTTTCTGCTCCGGGTGTGAAATGTTTAGTTATTCCTCGGCCTCTTTTAGCAGTAACGGTACATGTAATAAGTGCAGCTTATTCGTAGCTTTGGAGGCCAGGCTGGGCGAATTGGAGGCTCGGCTCCGCACCGTGGAAAATTCTACAGCTAGCCAGGCCCCTGTAGTCGGTGCGGACCAAGGTAGCTTAGCCGCCGTTAGTTCCCCCCTGGCAGACCCCGTGCAGTCGGGAAGGCAGGCTGACTGGGTGACTGTGAGGAGGAAGCGTAGCCCTAAACAGAAGCCCCGTGTACACCGTCAACCCGTTCACATCTCTAACCGTTTTTCCCCACTCGACGATACACTCGCCGAGGATCAAACTCTGGTTATTGGCGACTCTGTTTTGAGAAATGTGAAGTTAGCGACACCAGCAACCATTGTCAATTGTCTTCCGGGGGCCAGAGCAGGCGACATCGAAGGACATTTGAAATTGCTGGCTAAGGCTAAGCGTAAATTTGGTAAGATTGTAATTCACGTCGGCAGTAATGACACTCGGTTACGCCAATCGGAGGTCACTAAAATTAACATTGAATCGGTGTGTAACTTTGCAAAAACAATGTCGGACTCTGTTGTTTTCTCTGGGCCCCTCTCCAATCAGACCGGGAGTGACATGTTTAGTCGCATGTTCTCCTTGAATTGCTGGCTGTCTGAGTGGTGTCCAAAAAATGAGGTGGGCTTCATTGATAATTGGCAAAGCTTCTGGGGAAAACCTGGTCTTGTTAGGAGAGACGGCATCCATCCCACTTTAGAGGGAGCAGCTCTCATTTCTAGAAATCTGGCCAATTTTTTGGGATCCTCCAAACTGTGACTGTCTAGCGTTGGGACCAGGAGGCAGAGCTGTGGTCTTATACACCTCTCTGCAGCTTCTCTCCCCCTGCCATCCCCCTATTACCCCATCCCCGTAGAGACGGTGCCTGCTCCCAGACCACCAATAACTAGCAAAAATCTATTTAAGCATAAAAATTCAAAAAGAAAAAATAATATAGCACCTTCAATTGCACCACAGACTAAAACAGTTAAATGTGGTCTATTAAACATTAGGTCTCTTTCTTCTAAGTCCCTGTTGGTAAATGATATAATAATTGATCAACGTATTGATTTATTCTGCCTAACAGAAACTTGGTTACAGCAGGATGAATATGTTAGTTTAAATGAGTCAACACCCCCGAGTCACACTAACTGTCAGAATGCTCGTAGCACGGGCCGGGGCGGAGGATTAGCAGCAATCTTCCATTCCAGCTTATTAATTAATCAAAAACCTAGACAGAGCTTTAATTCATTTGAAAGCTTGTCTCTTAGTCTTGTCCATCCAAATTGGAAGTCCCAAAAACCAGTTTTATTTGTTATTATCTATCGTCCACCTGGTCGTTACTGTGAGTTTCTCTGTGAATTTTCAGACCTTTTGTCTGACTTAGTGCTTAGCTCAGATAAGATAATTATAGTGGGCGATTTTAACATCCACACAGATGCTGAGAATGACAGCCTCAACACTGCATTTAATCTATTATTAGACTCTATCGGCTTTGCTCAAAAAGTAAATGAGTCCACCCACCACTTTAATCATATTTTAGATCTTGTTCTGACTTATGGTATGGAAATAGAAGACTTAACAGTATTCCCTGAAAACTCCCTTTTGTCTGATCATTTTTTAATAACATTTACATTTACCCTGATGGACTACCCTGCAGTGGGGAATAAGTTTCATTACACTAGAAGTCTTTCAGAAAGCGCTGTAACTAGGTTTAAGGATATGATTCCTTCTTTATGTTCTCTAATGTCATATACCAACACAGAGCAGAGTAGCTACCTAAACTCTGTAAGGGAGTTAGAGTATCTTGTCAATAGTTTTACATCCTCATTGAAGACAACTTTGGATGCTGTAGCTCCTCTGAAAAAGAGAGCTTTAAATCAGAAGTGTCTGACTCCGTGGTATAACTCACAAACTCGTAGCTTAAAGCAGATAACCCGTAAGTTGGAGAGGAAATGGCGTCTCACTAATTTAGAAGATCTTCACTTAGCCTGGAAAAAGAGTTTGTTGCTCTATAAGAAAGCCCTTCGTGAAGCTAGGACATCTTTCTACTCATCACTAATTGAAGAAAATAAGAACAACCCCAGGTTTCTTTTCAGCACTGTAGCCAGGCTGACAAAGAGTCAGAGCTCTATTGAGCTGAGTATTCCATTAACTTTAACTAGTAATGACTTCATGACTTTCTTTGCTAACAAAATTTTGACTATTAGAGAAAAAATTACTCATAACCATCCCAAAGATGTATCGTTATCTTTGGCTGCTTTCAGTGATGCCGGTATTTGGTTAGACTCTTTCTCTCCGATTGTTCTGTCTGAGTTATTTTCATTAGTTACTTCATCCAAACCATCAACATGCTTATTAGACCCCATTCCTGCCAGGCTGCTCAAGGAAGTCCTACCATTATTTAATGCTTCAATCTTAAATATGATCAATCTATCTTTGTTAGTTGGTTATGTACCACAGGCCTTTAAGGTGGCAGTAATTAAACCATTACTTAAAAAGCCATCACTTGACCCAGCTATCTTAGCTAATTATAGGCCAATCTCCAACCTTCCTTTTCTCTCAAAGATTCTTGAGAGGGTAGTTGTAAAACAGCTAACTGATCACCTGCAGAGGAATGGTCTATTTGAAGAGTTTCAGTCAGGTTTTAGAATTCATCATAGTACAGAAACAGCATTAGTGAAGGTTACAAATGATCTTCTTATGGCTTCGGACAGTGGACTTATCTCTGTGCTTGTTCTGTTGGACCTCAGTGCTGCTTTTGATACTGTTGACCATAAAATTTTATTACAGAGATTAGAGCATGTCATAGGTATTAAAGGCATTGCGCTGCGGTGGTTTGAATCATATTTGTCTAATAGATTACAGTTTGTTCATGTAAATGGGGAATCTTCTTCACAGACTAAAGTTAATTATGGAGTTCCACAAGGTTCTGTGCTAGGACCAATTTTATTCACTTTATACATGCTTCCCTTGGGCAGTATTATTAGACGGTATTGCTTAAATTTTCATTGTTACGCAGATGATACCCAGCTTTATCTATCCATGAAGCCAGAGGATACGCACCAATTAGCTAAACTGCAGGATTGTCTTACAGACATAAAGACATGGATGACCTCTAATTTCCTGCTTTTAAACTCAGATAAAACTGAAGTTATTGTACTTGGCCCCACAAATCTTAGAAGCATGGTGTCTAACCAGATCGTTACTCTGGATGGCATTTCCCTGATCTCTAGTAATACTGTGAGAAATCTTGGAGTTATTTTTGATCAGGATATGTCATTCAAAGCGCATATTAAACAAATATGTAGGACTGCCTTTTTGCATTTACGCAATATCTCTAAAATCAGAAAGGTCTTGTCTCAGAGTGATGCTGAAAAACTAATTCATGCATTTGTTTCCTCTAGGCTGGACTATTGTAATTCATTATTATCAGGTTGTCCTAAAAGTTCCCTAAAAAGCCTTCAGTTGGTTCAGAATGCTGCAGCTAGAGTACTGACGGGGACTAGCAGGAGAGAGCATATCTCACCCGTGTTGGCCTCCCTTCATTGGCTTCCTGTTAATGCTAGAATAGAATTTAAAATTCTTCTTCTTACTTATAAGGTTTTGAATAATCAGGTCCCATCTTATCTTAGGGACCTCATAGTACCATATTACCCCATTAGAGCGCTTCGCTCTCAGACTGCGGGCTTACTTGTAGTTCCTAGGGTTTGTAAGAGTAGAATGGGAGGCAGAGCCTTCAGCTTTCAGGCTCCTCTCCTGTGGAACCAGCTCCCAATTCAGATCAGGGAGACAGATACCCTCTCTACTTTTAAGATTAGGCTTAAAACTTTCCTTTTCGCTAAGGCTTATAGTTAGGGCTGGATCGGGTGACCCTGGACCATCCCTTGGTTATGTTGCTTTAGACGTAGACTGTGTTTCATAATTATTGTATGGCCTTGCCTTGCAATGTGGAGCGCCTTGGGGCAACTGTTTGTTGTGATTTGGCGCTATACAAGAAAAAAGTTGATTGAAGTTGATTGAACCCACCAAATATCTGCATGACCTGGAAAAGAGCCTTGATGAGGTCCACAAGTTAGCTCGAGAGCATCTCCGAGCAGCTCAACTCCGACAAAAGCAGACTCATGACTTGAGAGCCCAGCAACACAGCTACAACGTTGGAGACCTAGTCTATGTAAAGGACAACACAAAAAAGAAAGGTTTCAGCCCCAAGTTGCAAGCTCCCTGGAAGGGCCCATTTATAGTCAAGGCCTGCTGTGGCCCTGTGCTGTATGAGATCCAGACACAGCGTGAAAGGAAAGTCATGCACCATGATCGGCTCAAACCATACACAAGTGATGTGATCCCCGTATGGATCAAGCGGCAGAGGCATGTAATCCTAACACAGGTCCAAGACTCAGGCACCACACCAGGACAGTCCTACATCGCACCACAGCCAGTATCCTCCGATGAAGTTACCGACAAAGAACCGGATGTACCTGGGTTGGACCCCCCGAGACAGCAAACAAGAAAGGGAAAACGGCAGGTTGCCGCATGCAGGCGCCGGCGAGCTGCACGACACCAACTCCAAGAAGAGGTGCATACCTCAGAGTCAAATGAAGACACTCAAGAGCTACCTACAAGGAAAACTCTCAAGGGAAGAGTGATACAAGCCCCAGCTCGATATCAGGATAGTTGAAGTGGAGGACTGTTCCTGTAAGTAAGAGGTGCACAGGTAAATGACTATTGAAATTAAATGAAGAAAAAGTAAAAGTTTAGTTAAATTTAGTGTACATTATGACTGAATTCTGATTGTTTCGTGGTGTGGTTACATCGTTAGAAGGGGGGGGGGGGGTGTAGTGTAGTACTAATACACTTACTGTTTGTTTTATACCCCATGTTGTTTGGCATATCAGTTATGTTAAAAGTTCAGTTATGTTAGTTAATTTGGGTGTTATGGTAACTTATGTGCTACCGGAACTGCGTAAGCACGTTGTGAAAAAAAGAAGGCAGTCTGTTTTTTTTGATGGTGTGTGTCACTCGCTGGCTCTGGTGTGGCTCAAGAAGTCATCTGCACCAGGGTTAGAGCGTCCACAGAGCTGTACACCTGCCATTCTTCAGTAAAAGAAGATAAACTTCATTTTCCTCGTCACGAGTCATCCTTCTCCTGCTTTCCTTGTTGGCAGAAGCTAACAATACCGTTATTCACGGATATGTTATTTTAATATTATTTATTTATTTTAATTGCATTTGCTCCTACTAGCTTGGTTAGTGGGGATTCCCCTTTGGCTGGTCCGCTGTTTCACTGGTCTTGTGAATGAGTCATCTGGCATTCAAATCCCACCAGAAACAACAAAGGTACATCACTCAGTTAAAATTTGGTGCTGTTGGCGGTATGTCGCAGTTGACCAAATAGTCACTGGTGAAGGTTCTCAGTGTTTACAGGTACCTGTGACCTCAGGACGAGGTTAAAAAGTGGAAGGGACATAAGTAACAAGGTGAAAGCTTGGCTCGGAGCCGATTCCCTTTTAGCTGACCTGGTGGAGCATTTCTACCATTTCTACCAAACATTTATTCATTAGATTAAAATTGTACAAATGAGATAGTCTTTGTTTTGGGGATGGTCCCCATTCTTGATGCCATCGGACTATATTGCACTTGAATCCTGCCATCGGAAGAAGGAAGGGGCGGAACTGGTGCCGGAAGGGTGGAAGAGGGCGCAGTGCAAGGGTAGTAATCAGGGTGGATGGGGGAACCAAGTGAAGGCAACAAGAGGAGGAGGCAGAGGCAGGGACCGATGGGAGGTGTGTCAGAATTGTCATCCTTAACTGGATTTTGCATTTCCTATTGGCTGCTATGGATGCTAAAGTTAAGATCAGCTGCTTCTGATTAGACAACAGATGTTATTAATGATCAAATGTGAGAAAAGCTAAAACTTGCGTCTTCCTGCGCTATGCTCTTCTGCTGAGCAACAACTGTTGTTTGAATCCCAACAGAAGCCACAAAGATACTGTTGCGATTGTAAAAATAACTTTCTCTGTGATGTTGACTTCATTCTACAAAGTATATAGGGTGTCTCAAAAAAAATGTACCCAAAGCACTCTGAAATATGAATTCCAGGAAATGGTTTTACTGGGAAATAATGGTGTTTTTCTCATTTCAAGAATCCAAACGTTTGTTCTGCAAGACATTAAAGTCCAGGAAAAATGCTGCAGTTGACCCTAATTCTGAGAACAAAAGTTGTTGTGTTCTCTGCAACGCATCCTAAGGACTGACTTGCATCTCTTTCCATACAAAATTCAGTCTCAGAGTGAACTAACTCTCCAGCAAATGGCAAGGAGACTTGAATTTGCTAGGTGGTTTTACGGAAAATTGGAGACTGATGATTTGTTTCTTGGGAAACTTCAGACGAGGAGGTTACATTGATCATGTGGTGTAAAAGATAAAGGGATAAAACATCAAAAAGGAAAAACTGAACTATCAACTGTGCAATGGGGAGAAAAATGACATGCTTCAGCCACATGGTCATGCAGAAAATGTCTAATGATATTGTCAAAATACTTTTGGGTGCATTTTTTTGAGACACCCTACATATAAAACTATTTCCAGTGAGGCCAAATGTAGTCCTGCCAGATTATAATTTAACCTGTCTAATCTATTCACTCACTAAATTTACAGGTTACATGCCGGTGCTTTTCCAAAGGCTGAGAAAAAAATGGGTTATTCAGTCATTCTTGTGGAATTATAATAGTTGGAAAAACAATTATGCAGCATGATGAATAATCACCATTTCAGCTGCATGTTACTAGTTTAATTTTCACATTTCTGCATATTTCTGTTCAGTAACCTGTAGGTTTCCATCACAATAACTCGAGGAATAAGGATTTTTTTTTTTTTTTTTTTTTTTTTACTTTCACACTGTCACCAAAGTGTAGATTTGAATCAGAAGCTTTTTTCCTGAATCATGAGGGATCCCAGCCTTTAATAGGATACAAACTTAAATGTGGGTTTGTATCCCATTAAAGGGGGGTTATGACTTAAACAACCAGATTTTTAAATTATAATCGTCTATTATTTGTGTAAATTAATAGGGCGTGTTCTCTTTCAATTTTACTGTAAAAGGCATATTTGCACATTTATTACAAATTCCATTGCTCTACTATTAAACATTCATGTCCCCACCTGCACCCCCTCCCACCCCCCCACCCCCCCAAAAATAAAAATACTATAGCCACCACTGCAGTCTGCTTTACAATCTTCCAGTCTTTATTTTATCTTTAACTTCCTGCAACTAAAATCAAACAACTCTTGTGGCATTTCCTTTTCATACAAATACGTAAAACTATAATTTATGTAAATAAAAATTATTCTGTTGACTGTTACTGATGATTTTTCTGTAGATTTATGTAAAAAATAAATAAATAAATTGCGAATTTACGCAGATTATTGTGTTTGTGCCTGCATGCATCCTGACCTGGAGTTTAACACAGGAAGCAAATCAGCCTCCAAGGTTAAGTGCACGTTCCAGTCCTGTGTAATCTGACTGCACCTGCACCCACGCACGTGTCTCTATGTAGGTCACTGGGTGAGCGTGTGGGTGAGGAGAGCACCCACAACTTTTAAAGTCACATCTCACACTAGCTTATCTCTGTGCAAGTGTGTGCATGTGTGTGTGTGTGTGTGTGTGTGTGTTGGGGGGGGTTTGACCGTGTCTTATCTTTCTCATTACCCAGTCAGAGATGTCAGAGTGAAGCTGCAGACAAGCCCACTCTTCTCACAGAGAGATGGAAATAATTACCAGTGTCTCCCGTGGAATGGGCTGTAAATTGATACACACTAAATGCTGCACCTTAGGGGTCTCTCCTGCTCACTCTCCTTCTCCTCAGATGTACCAGACAAATGAATGCATCCAGGAGGAATTAATTGGATTTGGGGAGCAGTTGCCTGCACGATCCACCCTGACAAACACCCCCTCATCCCCCCTCCCACACACACACACACACACACACACACACACACACACACACACACACACACACACACACACACACACACACACACACACACACACACACACACACACACACACACCTCCTCCTTTATTCCAGTCATGCATCGCAGAAATGTCTGACACCCCACCTCCTCCTCCCCCTCCCACCCCTGTGGCTCAGACTGTGTCCTTTATCCCAGTCTCACACACACACACACACACATACACACACGCCACTCCTCCTTAGTGGGTTTGCAGCATCTCTGCGGGATGTGGTGTTGCCATGGCAGCCACGCTTTCTGCACGTGCATCCACATCTATAGCGACAAACCTACACACAGTGTCAACATCCCGTACAAGCCCACAAGAAAAAACAAAACAACAACAAATCACACATGAAAACTCATATTTTTCAGTTCCAGCTGATTTTATTTCCTTCTTGGAAGAAAACACATAATATTAATTAAAAAAACAATCTGTACAGAGGTCTGAGAGGCAGTGATTGACCCAAACATTGGCTGGTTTTGAGCAATAAACATCAAATGATATTTGGCATGATTGGACAAAACATGATCATACACAGCATATTGCACAAATGGGAAAAAAAATATTCAGAAAAGACAAGAGGAAAGATGTCAAAATAATAAACTCCCGAGACCACAATGATCTTCAACATGAGGATGTCCAATGATATCTGTCCTAGTGCCTGTCGTTGAGTATCATCATACATAAAACACACAATCTTTGCTTTATAGTACAGTCAGTTTACATAAATATCTTCATGTTATTATTCTTTTAAAAATCTTAAACACAACAGCTATAGCTACATATACCTGAATCTGAAATACAAATGCTATTTGCCATGCCATAGGAAAACAATTAGCCTGCTATACTTAACCAACAGGTACAGAAAGGTTAAATACTATTTTGATGCTTTTTTCTTTTCTATTTTTTTTTTTGGCGCAATAACAGATGAAGCACTTCATACAACTTCCCCCTCCCTCTGAGTCTGTAGGCAAAGTGGAATGAGCGTGAGATTCCATCCAGTGGTTCAAATAAAACTTATCTGGTTATAAAGCACACAGAGGTATTAGCTCGATCCAAAAAAAAAAAAAAAAAAAAAAAATTAAATAAAAAAAGCGACTCTCTGGGACCATCCTTGAATTCTTTAGATCTTTGTGTACACGCAGTCGCCACCTTGGTGGCACTTTGTTTACTTGGCTGGTGAAACTTGGGAGTCACTGTGCCGTTATTAAGACGCATGTGGGTAAAAATACTGTAAACACTGAGTGAGGTCAGATTGTGCCAAACAAACCTCCCCTCTGATCTGCACACCAATGTAGATTTAAAAAAACAACAATGCCGTGGGTTATCCACTCCACAGAAACGCCCTTCTTATAGATTTTGTACAAAAATACAAGTAGAAAATCATGACGCACTCCGTAAAAGTGAGAGAACTGTTTTTTTTTTTCTTTTTTGTTTTTTTTTTCAAATAACACTTCTAGCCCTTCCGCGCTGGATACAGACAGGTGGTGTATGTGCACAAACGAGAACAAATACTTCTATGTATAAAAAAGTTTGGCCGGTATAAATACATCGATATATAAAACAAAAGTTATCTGACAACAGGAACTACAAATTGAAGCACTAGGCAGAAAGGATGCGTCTGAAACGTTGGTCCTGAATTGTGCACTGAGTTTTTTTGAGTCAGTCTTTAAAGTCCTGCCGTTGAAAGAGAAGCTGGTGATCGTGAACTGTGTCCTATGGTCACGTCAAATGCGTAATTACGCAGCAATGGACAATTTTACGCATATAACAACATCAAAATCCCGCTCACTGGGGAGGGGATGGCATGCGTGTTGACTAGTCTGAGTTTTGGGGGCGAAATACATAGAAAAGGGGAAAATAAAACACCTGAATATCAACTTGATGATCGATGTGAGTTGGCTATATCGGGAACAAAAGCCGACATGACGCGCTCTTCGGTGAGCGTCTCAGTTCCTCACCCAAAACTGACATGAATATTCAAAGCTCAGCCCCTCATCCTGCGCGGACTGGAGCTGAAGTCTCTGCTTACATTCACTCCTCTGTGTCCAAATGCAAAGTAAGCATTTCTCTCCCCCACCCCCGTCTGCGCGTCCACGCAAAGCGCTGTCCAAGTCTGTTGCGCGCGTCTGCGCTTTCAACATGCATACAGGCCACTTTTTTCTTTTCATTTTCCTGTATTTAGTGAAAGAATGGCGCAAATATTCTGCGTTGGACGCTCACGCCGGTGAGCGGGGGAAGGGTTTCAACGTCGGGTTTCGTCTTCGTGGTTCTGTCAGTAGGTGAACACCAGATTGGAGATGGTGGACTCCAACCAGTCTCCCGAGATCATCTCGCTCACCTCCGGGGTGCAGTAGTCAGGAAATTCGAAGTGAGATCCCGCCCCGCATTCCCCGAAGTTCCAATCCAAGTCCCGGTCGAGCTCCGCGTCGGAGAAGCCCATGCTGCCCAGAGACATGCTCTCAAACCCGGGGCTCTGGTTTAGATCGAGCCGCTCGTCTTCAAACTCCTCGTCTGACGACGTGGACGACACGGATGAGGACGAGTGAGAGGCTGACGGGGTGGGAGAGGAAGCGCGCGCGTACCGGAGCCGCGCGGTGTGCGTGGATTCGCTGGCCGCCGGGCTCTGCTCTTCGTACAGGCTGAGCGGGTCGCTGGATTCCGCCGAGCTGCTCAGGGTAGGGCTCGCCGGGACTCCTACGGAGGGCGGTCCGCTCTCCAGGCTGCCGAAAAAGTGGCCGCGCCTTGGCTCACCGGTGCGCTTCTCCGGGATCTGCCTGGCCCCGGACACTGATCTGGATTTGAAAAGCGTCTGGTGGTCACCGGGAGATGCGTAATCCTGCGCCGCGGAGCTCGCCTTTGCCGCACTTTGTTTGTGCGTCCTGCTCACAGTCTTGGACGCGGCGCTTCTTTTAGCGCCGGCTTTGGCGCTGCGTTCCCCGCTCTTCTCGCCGCGCTCCGCCTGTTTGCTGGCCCCGCCGCCCGACTTAACTTTCTTTCTGGGGCGGTACTTGTAGTCTGGATAGTCGGCCATGTGTTTGAGTCTGAGCCGCTCTGCCTCGCGGATGAACGGGATCTTGTCTGTGTCTTTCAGCAGTTTCCAGCGTTTCCCCAGCCGTTTGGAGATCTCCGCGTTGTGCATATCCGGCGACTGCTCCATAATCTTTCTCCTCTCAATCTGTGACCACACCATGAAAGCGTTCATGGGTCTCTTGATGTGACCCGTCGGCGTTTTGCACCACGCCAAGTCGCTCCGCTCTCCAGAGGAGGGGGACTTCGGAGTCGGAGACGCATCCATCTCCAATTCCATTTCTCCCGTGTCTGTGGAGTCCCCGCCGGGTGAGTGAGCGTGAGTGCTCTCTGTGTGGCTCATATGCTGCACCAGCATTCCCTCAAACTCGCCTCAAAACACAGTTCTTTGACAAAGTTTGCGTGCGTAAAAAGCGAATTCACCTGCGTAAAAAGGGAGGCCAAAACGGCTGTTTGTAAAACAAAAAAATATTCCTCACTTGTTTTTATTTCAGACGCACAGAGGTGATGAAAAAAGTTCCTCGAACTCTCTCCTAAGTCTCTTTCAGTTCAGTCCTCTTTGGAGACGTCTGATCTCAACTTTTAACCTGTGCATAAAAATCCCGGTAACTTTCAACTGCCCGTGCGGCTGAAAACTCGCCCTGCTCTGCTGAAAACGCGTCGCTGTGGTCCACAGCGGTGCACGTCCCTTATGTGTAGCGGGCTGTCTGCGGCGCAGCGTGCGTGTGCGGCGGAGGAACCATGTGGCTGAATGGAGCGGCTGCGCTTTCTCATAGTCAACCTGTTTGCTGCGCGCTCTGTGATATCACTGTAAACACAACAACGAGATCCTCGCCGTTTTATACCTTCATCGCGAGACATCGAGGCCAATCAGCGGCTGTCTCCATCCTGATTTTTCAGTCAAAACACGCCCACTGACGTTGCCATTGGCTGAATAAAAAAGAAACGGGCAATAATAATAATAATGTGGCGCGAGGATGGCTGTGACCTCATTCCCTGTCAGACTCCTCTGGAAGAAAGAGCAACTTGGTGTTCGTTTGCGCACTTTAAAGGAACACAGAGTCCTTTCCCCTCTTTCAAGGTTATACTTAGAACCACATTAGGTTTTACAAATTTAGATGAAGTGTAACAAGAGAAAATGCTGAGAAAACACAAAAGAAGCCACAAACATGTTGTTCTGGAGTGCAGTGTGGTTAGCTGGGATGTAACAGAGGGTCAACCCACCTAAAAAACACTGTGTCTTGCAGACAACCTGTTATTTGCAAGTGACTGCAACACTGGCTGACGTCATTACATCAATGGAAACAGATTTAAGCAAGATACAAGGAGAGTGGCAATGAGGAATATTTTGGCACAGACAGGAAAACTCACTCCACACCTCCAACCTCATGTTGCACAGCCTGATTGTTACAGGAGGTCACGTATCCAGCCTGGCACTAGATGTCAGACTAGAGCCAAAGGGAGCTGCCGAGGTTGTGCACAAAGTCAATCACTCATCATCATGAAATCATGCCAGTGATGTCATCAGTTTTCCACCTAAGTACCTGACATAACTGTTTTCACACCTCCATAACACAAATTCAGTTGGCTTGCTGATATGTTAAAAACAAAGTGGGAACTCAGCCGCACACACTGGATCAAAAAATAAATGTGTTGCAGGACTGCTCAGAATTAAAGTGGTCATATTATGCATTTTTTTTTGTTCATCTGTTACAGTTAAATAATCTTTGAATTTTATGCTGAAGATCCACAAGGTCTCATCTTTCTGTTTGTGTGTAAAATTTGTACTGTTATAAATATAAATTGGTAAATTTTAGACATGTGTGACACATCACATAAGTCAGTATCTGAACTACTTAATAAGACACGCCCACTAAGACAGTCTATGGTTTGTGTGACACACCCACAGAGTCTGTGGGAACAAGACAAAGTGGATGCCAGCCTTGAAAGGGAGAGGGAGGGTGGCCAGCCTGTATCTCCTGAAAGGGGTAATCAGGGATTTTGGATTCTAGGGTCTGGTTTAAGAACATCTGGGGGTTGTCTTTTTACTCTGTAGAAAAATGAAACTAATATTATTAATATTATGATATACTATATATCAAAAATGAAACTTCTTATATTGATTTAGAATGTAAATGAGCTAGCCAGCTATACATTGTTATTGGATGGGACAAGCTAAAAACACTTTCAGTGAACTGCTTCTTGAGACCATAGGCTAGGCAAAAATACCATAAGAAGATCCATGCAGAGATAAACATACATTCTTACCTCATCAAATGTAAAGAAACCGATTATAGAGTTAGCTGCTTACCTTAGCCTAGCCATCCTCCATCAGCACTGCTCTCCACTGAGTGACTGACGATTAGTGGTTCAATCTGTAAGATCAAGGCCCTCATCAGCAGCCAGCTTGTAATCATTCAGTGGAAAGAAGCTGAGTGAGTAATCTGAGTGTCTGGGTTTGTGATTGTCCTGGATCAAGACTAAGAACCAGGCATTCAATAGCCCCTTTTCCACTGCAGGAACTTGACCTAATCCCAAGATTTTCCAAAAGTTTACAGAGAAGGCCCAGTAACTGGCTTTCTCAGCTGTTGTGTACACTGCAATAAAGTCCCACCAGGCTCACAACAACAGCAAGCATCTTGCTAGTGATAGCTAGCAAGCAAAATCTAACATTAGATGCAAGGCACCAAAAGTTTTCTTGCTAACTATTGCTAGGTGTCAACATGGGCAGGCTAGTCAGAAGGCAAAAGCAGGAGTGATTTATGTTTTGCGTTTAGTATGGCTTATTACTGGATTACTAACATAATATAGTGCTAGGTACTGCAAACTCTTAAAATATCTGCATTTCATTAATTGTTTACCTGACTCCAGACTTGCCAATTGCAGTAGCCTTTGCAGTGCAAAATATTTCAGCAAAAAAAACCCCAAAAAACAAACAGACAACAACAAAAACGAAAGCACACTGCAGCAGAAAGTGGCATAACACTGGTCTGTGATGGTCTCGGGACCAGTATTCTTTTGGTTTGCAGTCTTGCCCACTTTTGTTGTTGTAGTTGTTCACATGCTTCACTTCAGCTTGGAACTCCGACGAGGGTGGTCGCATCTCCTCCACTCTCCCTTATCGCTGCTCTCTGCTTTAACCTTCAAGTCCCTACTTCACCAGACTGTGAATTCCTCAAATTATATTGGATAGTGGTTCTATTGGACTACTGTTGGATTAACCATGGAACTGATCAGCTGGTCTCTGAACGCTATTGACACCATCTTTTCTACAAGAAGGTCAGGACAGGGGGGTTCCTACCTGCCCAGATGGAACGTATCCTGCGGGCTATGTTCTCGACTCCTGAGGGTCTTGGCATGTGGCATGCTTGGCGCCTTTCTCCGTTGAGTAGGATGAGGATTTATTCATATTTGGTTTTATGGTAGCAGGGCTGGTACCTTTTGGCTTATGTGCTGCCCTGATCTACCGGAAAATTGGCAAGACGGCGGCATCAAGAACCACGGCCCGTCGCTTGACTGTCATGATTAACGAGGTGGGCAAGGCAGTGCATTCTCAGACTGCGATGACTCTTGAACTCAGATGCAAATTGGGTGACATCTTGGAGCAGATACGCGCCTTGCAGATGAAGATGAAGATTTCGGAGGCCGGGGAATATTCTTAATTCATAATTGGGAATATTCTTAATTCATAATTGGGATTTGGTTGTTCAAGTGAAGCTGTTAAAAGTGTTTTTCACTGCTCAAACCACAACATGGCAGGCTTATCAGCCTAAAGGATAAATTGCCCGACTGTTTTCTTCCAAAGGAATGTCTTCAGGCCTTGGTGATTATTTGGCTGTTTTCTTATCTCAACTCACAAAGTCAATAAACTGTTTCACAGGACTGAAGCATGTTCCATTCCCTCTCCCCACCCCTTCCTACCCCCATCATACACACCTCCCCCCACTCCGGCTTCTGCTCACGTCACCCCTTCCCTTCTGTGGGGGCGGTGCGGTTTTAACTGCAGCTGGTCCCCCCCCCAAGCTGACGGTGGCGCAACTCAGGGTTGCTGCATGACCTTCACCCACTTGCCTCAATTCGGATAATGGACTTCTTCAAATTTAGTGCACATAAACAATGTCAAATGTGTATGTGCTGTCTTTAATTCTGATGTGTGCCATTATTACGGTAAACAAGTAATAATTGTGGACTAATTGCTGTCTGAGGTAACTGGAGTGTGAACATCATTTCTCCACTGTGAGATCAATAAAGTATATCTCATCTCATCTCATCTCATGCTGGAAGTCCTGCTTCAACTTATCTTTTCTCTTGGCACTGTTTTGTGTTTATTTAATTCCGACATGACATCAGGTGACAGGGGTGTTTTGGTGATGTCCATATTGTTGCAGAAGAATGGAGGTCCAAGTCTTTATGGTCCTGGTGCTTCCTGTCTTACTGTATGGTTGTGATGTCCTTGATACTGGCATTGCAAAGGTTTCAAAACATCCTGGAACACTGCTTCAATTTTGCCATCACTGATTTGCAGGACCAAAGTAAAGTGTTGGCATCATCCCCAGCCGCACGTTATATCTATTCTATAATTCTGGATTCAGTTTGCTGTTCTGTTGTTTACTTCATCCATTATTTGCTTAGACATTGGGCATCATGTTTGTCAAGTGTTGCTAGTTTTGCTCGTTAGCTGTTGCTTGTGTGAAATTAGGCGCCATTGGGCAGAAGCGTACTCAACAGTACACAACAAGTACACAACACACCCATTGCTCAGCAACTGTCAGACACATTGCATGTAAATTTAACCAAAGATGATTGCTGTTGCTGTCGTCCTTTCGGACACTACTGCTTGTTCGTGGTCACCACAGCAGATACAGTGAGATCCGCATTGGTATTTGGCACAAGTTTTATGCCGGATGCCCTTCCTTACGCAACTCCAGTTTTACCCTGAGAAACACACACACAGTCGCTGGTGTTCCAAAGAGGTCTCCCATCCAAGTACTAACCAGGCCCCACACTGCTTAGCTTCTGAGATCTGATGAGATCAAGCTAACACAGACCAGACTGACTGCTTAACCAAAGATGACTGTAATAATCCATAATCCGTCCAGTATTCACTAGCCATCCAGCAGGTGGCAGACACATCTATGGGGTACGAGTCGACACTGGCAAAACAAAGTTGCTTTGCAATTGATTTGGTGCGTCAAAGTTAACTCCTGTCTCATCAAATACTGCCAACAACCTCAATTCGTCCGTATTTAATTTTGCTGTCGTACTTGTCAGTTTCTTTTCATTTGCTTAGTTTTCATCATGTTAGCATTTCATCCAACTTCTTTCAACCTCCCAAGTCAAATGTATTGAACGAAGGTTGACAAACGCAATGATATCTGAACCAATCAGTAACTAAACCTTTGATGAGCTGAATGAAACATCCTTGTATCACTAATGAATTGTTCGTGTTTTGGACAAAAAAGTAACATTTCCATAAGAAACAATAGTGTTAACAACTTTTTATCAACTACTTTAACTATTTACACACCTTTAAACCGTTTGTAGCTGGGTTTGCCTGCGTGTGTGTGTTTTTGGGAGTATAGCTTTCATCTGACACTCTGGTGGACAGTTCCCCATGGCTGATGCCATGGACGGTGATGATCCCCAGCATGGCGATGAGCCAGCCCACCTTATTGATGTGTATGAGATGGCTGTTCTTCAGGTCGAAGTTGATGATGACAAACTCATGGTCAACATGTACCTGCAGGCCCGGCAGCGATGGCGAAGGGGACAGCGACAGAGATGGTGGATGAGGCCATGGATCCAGCACCAGAGACAGTTTGGTTTTATACCCACTTTTGATCACATGATGGCTAATGTTTCATTTTGATTTAATTGAAAGCATCGACGTAGACGTTCGCTTTGTTTTTCTGCTGTTAGTTTTGGTTTTGTTTCGTTCCTTTTGTTCAAACCTTCGTTGTAGACTTCACAGACATTGTTAACAAATTTCATTTTAAGTTCTGTTTGATTTTGCTTGATTGGCAGACTTTCTGAAGACGGGAAAGGTGCAGGATCTTTTGTCCACATTTTCTTGACAATCTTTGACTTTTTATCCTTCATCCAGCTATTGCTGGTTGCCGTGTGATCAGGCCATCACTCCCTACACCGTAATGTGACATGGATAGGCTTAACATGGCAAAAAAATGATCGAAAACCAGTTTGCGTAAGGAAAGCATGGTGCCGCCCCCTACAAGTTGACACCCTGAGCGGGTGACCATATCCCCTATATCAGTATCCGCCACTAGTTATGAGATGACAGCATTGATAGCTGTGATGGACTAATTCACTCCCCCACTCATCTACCTTTTTTCCAGTAGAAGCCCTACAGTCACTGACGCCAGCACAAGGAATATTTGCTTTTAGTGCACTGTCTAACCCCTTTGATGGATTTCTTCTTTAGTTGTTGCTAAAAGCATGCACGGGCCTCCTTCATGTGCAAAGGAGGGATTAAACCAGCATGGCAGGTATTTTATCCGATGTATGAGAAGCAGCCGTTGGCCATGTTTCCACTCTGTCACCGGCAGGTGTGCAGTTACTCCGATGATTGTCATGCTGGGCTATCGCGCCTTTATCTCCAGAGCAGCGGGAGTCATGTGTTCACCCCAAATACACCGGCACTTTGTCACACAAAACCCTCCAAAGAGAGATCGACAGCATGGTCAGGCTCACCCCACAGCTAACTGTGAGCTAAATGAGCTCCACTGTGGTTTGTTATGTGCGTTGGCAGATCAGGCATCAGATCAACACGCCAGTTAGCAAAGCAACGTGAGCGGAAGATGAAAGCCGGGACGTGTATCAGTCAGTGTGCGCCTGCTTTGTGCAGTCGAGGTCACTCATTACCACGTGACGTTGATGCCTTTTTCATCTGCTTATAGGAATGACGCGCCAGTTTGACCTGCCTCATCCCTGTCCCGGGGTCACACACAATGACGCCTTTGTGTGAGTCTGTGTGTATGTATTTGTGCAACTCGATGAAACTGAACTGGAGCCTTTCCAGGGATTGAAAGTTTTGACCCAGTGGGAAGTCCCCTACACCCCACAGTTTTGCAGGAAAACTGAAGACTAAGCACCGATTTGAATACGCTCTCTCTCTCTCTCGCTCTCTCTCTCTCTCTCTTTCTCTCACCGTGACTCATCCACGCTGACTTTGCCCCCCCTGTGTTTTGTGTGGATGTGGCAGACAGTGCAGGTGGCCATCTCACCAGATCACCCACCTACTGCTGTCAGCACTTACACAACACCACCAACAAAATCACTTATTTTTTAAGCAGAACACAAAGTACCTAATGATTCTTTATGTCTTCGTCCAAATTTAAAATGACTAGGTTTTTCAGTGTTTTAGTGCAACGCATATAATTAAGATGCACGTTACCATTACTGGCAGCTATTTTATAAATCATATAACCGGAATGGTGAAATTAACTTTTTTATGTTTTCCAGTAAACTTGCTGATACTTGTAACTATCTTAGGATATGTGATCTGTCAGGAGCGACTAAGACAGCTGTTTAGGTTTAAGAGTGTAACTGAGGGGGAAAAAATAATGTAGCGGCTTGTTTGGACGTGTGAAAGGTGAAAATCTGTGCAGCAGAGAGCGAGCAAGCGAGAGAGAGAGCGAGAGAGAGAGAGCGAGAGAGAGAGAGAGAGAGAGAGAGAGAGAGAGAGAGAGAGAGGAGAGAGAGAGAGAGAATGCACCAGTCAGAAATACAGTGATGTGCAAAAGTTTCAGTCACATATTGTGCGAGTTAAAATAAAAAAATAAATAAAAGTAATAATAAAAAAATGAAAATAAACAAGTGAAACACAATTTTTCACCATGAAAAACAATTTATTTTAGGTGGTCTGCTGTAATTTCTAAGAAAATCTGTTTGTATTTTAACAGCCAATTATTTCATTATTGATGTTACAATTTATTATATTCTTAATGATCAGCAACAGTAACTTTCTTTAATGAAAGAAAAACAAATTCTATGTGATTTTTGTTGGAATATGAGTTTATGGATATTCCATTTTCTGTTGCCTCATTGACAATGAAAAAACAAAGCCAGGTGTTGCATTTACAAATAAAATAAAATAAAATAAAACTCTAGGGTGACAAAAATATTTTGGACAATAACATATATTAATCCGAGTCAATGCACATTTTTGATTAGACTAAAAGTGTAAAAATTACTCATTAAAAAACAAAACAAAAACTAACAAATAAGTAATGTGATTTCTGGGATTGTCCATTTAATACAGTATCAATAAGCTAATTTTATCACTGTACTGAAATAAGGTGAACTCATTGGCACCCACAAAAAAGTCAGAAAAATATAAACAACCATACTAATATATCAAAATACGTAGGTAGAGGGAACCTACGTGAGAAGCAATCCCAGGACCTTCTTGCTATTATGCAATAGTACTAACCACTAATCCACCTGAGCCACCCAAAATGAAATATCTTGGGTTCGTACTGTCTGATATCAAATAGAAGTCAATGAAAGAATCACAGTGGATGTTGTTAATTTGCGTTGTTCATCCCGGTCCCAACTTTTACTTATTTGGGGTTGTATTTTGTGATCATCAGTATGTTAATCATGCCATGTTTGAAGAAAAGTGGCCAGTGATTTTTCAAATTTACCAATTTAGGTCTTCGAAGAATGTTCTGGTAGTTTCTTCACTGTGGATCTTTAAAAATGAGGTGGGCTTCATAGATAATTGGCAAAGCTTCTGGGGAAAACCTGGTCTTGTTAGGAGAGACGGCATCCATCCCACTTTGGATGGAGCAGCTCTCATCTCTACAAATCTGGCCAATTTTATTAAACCCTCCAAATCGTGACTATCCCGATTTGGGACCAGGAAGCAGAGTTGTAGTCTTACACACCTCTCTGCAGCTTCTCTCCCCCTGCCATCCCCTCATTACCCCATCCCCGTAGAGACGGTGCCTGCTCCCAGACCACCAATAACCAGCAAAAATCTATTTAAGCATAAAAATTCAAAAAGAAAAAATAATATAGCACCTTCAACTGCACCACAGACTAAAACAGTTAAATGTGGTCTATTAAACATTAGGTCTCTCTCTTCTAAGTCCCTGTTAGTAAATGATATAATAATTGATCAACATATTGATTTATTCTGCCTTACAGAAACCTGGTTACAGCAGGATGAATGTGTTAGTTTAAATGAGTCAACACCCCCGAGTCACACTAACTGCCAGAATGCTCGTAGCACGGGCCGAGGCGGAGGATTAGCAGCAATCTTCCATTCCAGCTTATTAATTAATCAAAAACCCAGACAGAGCTTTAATTCATTTGAAAGCTTGACTCTTAGTCTTGTCCATCCAAATTGGAAGTCTCAAAAAACAGTTTTATTTGTTGTTATCTATCGTCCACCTGGTCGTTACTGTGAGTTTCTTTGTGAATTTTCAGACCTTTTGTCTGACTTAGTGCTTAGCTCAGATAAGATAATTATAGTGGGTGATTTTAACATCCACATAGATGCTGAGAATGACGGCCTCAACACTGCATTTAATCTATTATTAGACTCAGTTGGCTTCGCTCAAAATGTAAAAGAGCCAACCCACCATTTAACCGCACTTTAGATCTTGTTCTGACATATGGCATAGAAATTGAAGACTTAACAGTATTCCCTGAAAACCCCTTTTTGTCTGATCATTTCTTAATAACATTTACATTTACTTTAATGGACTACCCAGCAGTGGGGAATAAGTTTCATTACAGTAGAAGTCTTTCTGAAAGCGCTGTAACTAGGTTTATGGATATGATTCCTTCTTTGTTATGTTCTTCAATGCCATATACCAACACAGTGCAGAGTAGCTACCTAAACTCTGTGAGTGAGATAGATTATCTCGTCAATAGCTTTACATCCTCATTGAGCACAACTTTGGATGCTGTAGCTCCTTTGAAAAAGAGATCCTTAAATCAGAAGTGCCTGACTCCGTGGTTTAACCCACAAACTCGCAGCTTAAAGCAGATAATCCGTAAGTTGGAGAGGAAATGGCGTCTCACTAATTTAGATCTTCATTTAGCCTGGAAAAAAGTCTGTTGCTCTATAAAAAAAGCCCTCCGTAAAGCTAGGACATCTTACCATTCATCACTAATTGAAGAAAATAAGAACAACCCCAGGTTTCTTTTCAGCACTGTAGCCAGGCTGACAAAGAGTCAGAGCTCTATTGAGCCGAGTATTCCTTTAACTTTAACTAGTAATGACTTCATGACTTTCTTTGCAAATAAAATTTTAACTATTAGAGAAAAAATTATTCATAACCATCCCAAAGACATATCTTTATGTTAGACTGCTTTCAGTAATGCTGGTATTTGGTTAGACTCTTTCTCTCCGATTGTTCTGTCTGAGTTACTTTCATTAGTCACTTCCTCCAAACCATCAACATGTCTATTAGACTCCATTCCTACCAGGCTGCTCAAGGAAGCCCTACCATTAATTAATGCTTCGATCTTAAATATGATCAGTCTATCTTTATTAGTTGGCTATGTACCACAGGCTTTTAAGGTGGCAGTAATTAAACCATTACTTAAAAAGCCATCACGTGACCCAGTTATCTTAGCTAATTATAGGCCAATCTCCAACCTTCCTTTTCTCTCAAAAATTCTTGAAAGGGTAGTTGTAAAACAGCTAACTGATCATCTGCAGAGGAATGGTCTATTTGAAGAGTTTCAGTCAGGTTTTAGAATTCAATTAATTTTGGAGTTCCACAAGGTTCTGTGCTAGGACCAATTTTATTCACTTTATACATGCTTCCCTTAGGCAGTATTATTAGAAAGCATTGCTTAAATTTTCATTGTTACGCAAATGATACCCAGCTTTATCTATCCATGAAGCCAGAGGACACACACCAATTAGTTAAACTGCAGGAATGTCTTTCAGACATAAAGACATGGATGACCTCTAATTCCCTGCTTTTAAATTCAGATAAAACTGAAGTTATTGTACTTGGCCCCACAAATCTTAGAAACATGGTGTCTAACCAGATCCTTACTCTGGATGGCATTACCCTGACCTCCAGTAATACTGTGAGAAATCTTGGAGTCATTTTTGATCAGGATATGTCCTTCAATGCGCATATTAAGCTAATATGTAGGACTGCTTTTTTGCATTGCGCATTATCTCTAAAATTAGAAAGGTCTTGTCTCAGAGTGATGCTGAAAAGCTAATTCATGCATTTATTTCTTCTAGGCTGGACTATTGTAATTCATTATTATCAGGTTGTCCTAAAAGTTCCCTGAAAAGCCTTCAGTTAATTCAAAATGCTGCAGCTAGAGTACTGACATGGACTAGAAGGAGAGAGCATATTTCACCCATGTTGGCTTCTCTTCATTGGCTTCCTGTTAATTCCAGAATAGAATTTAAAATTCTTCTTCTTACTTATAAGGTTTTGAATAATCAGGTCCCATCTTATCTTAGGGACCTCATAATACCATATCACCCCAATAGAGCACTTCGCTCTCAGACTGCAGGCTTTCAAGTAGTTCCTAGGGTTTGTAAGAGTAGAATGGGAGGCAGAGCCTTCAGCTTTCAGGCTCCTCTCCTCTGGAACCAGCTCCCAATTCAGATTAGGGAGACAGACACCCTCTCTACTTTTAAGATTAGGCTTAAAACTTTCCTTTTTGAAAGAGCTCATAGTTAGGGCTGGATCAGGTGACCCTGAACCATCCCTTAGTTATGCTGCTATAGACTTAGACTGCTGGGAGGTTCCCATGATGCACTGAGTGTTTCTTTCTCTTTTTGCTCTGTATGCACCACTCTGCATTTAATCATTAGTGATTGATCTCTGCTCCCCTCCACAGCATGTCTTTTTCCCCCTCCCTGAGCCTGGTTCTGCTGGAGGTTTATTCCTGTTAAAAGGGAGTTTTACTTCCCACTGTCGCCAAGTGCTTGGTCATAGGGGGTCGTTTTGACTGTTGGGGTTTTTCTGTAATTATTGTATGGCTTTTGCCTTACAATATAAAGCACCTTGGGGGTTTGTTGTGATTTGGCGCTATATAAATATGATTTGATCTTTATTGAACAATAAAAATCCTAATATAAGTAAGAAGCCCCACATAGGCCCTGAGGGCAGTGCCTATGTATGTCCAGATTCTACAGTGTGAAGCAGATGTGAGTCTATCTCTACCCCTGGACAGGATTCCAGTCTGAAGAAGGTTACATACCCCGCCCAAGGCCAGTACTCATTTACGGATGGGTGGACTGAGACAAAGCAGATGAAACGTCTACGTGTGACTGGATATTGAATGAAGGTCTACATAATGGTAACCAAACTCCATATCACACTGAGCTACCTGCTCTGCTTATAGATGCCACACATGGGAAAAATGTTCACCTCAGAAATCCAACCCTACACAGGAGTGTGTAAAATAGACATTGGTTTTGTGGATAGTGAGGGGGGAGTGTGATGCTCTAGTTTCTTCATGAGTTTGTCTTTTGTCCGGTGTTCTGTCACATTTTGCAGTCTGTGAGAAAGAAATAATCAGACATTTTCATTTCCTCTGTGCAGAGGAAATGAAAAGGAACCGAATGCATAACAACAACATCCCTAATCTCGTGCAAAAACAACGTGAACAAAAAACAGACGGAATGATGAGTGATGGCTAATTTGAAAGCAAATGTTTAGAAAAGAACGGCTCATGGAACTGTTGCTTCCCTGCTAACTTTCTCTCCATCGCTGCAGCAGATTGAGTCGTGGTAGCAAAAGCGAATGAGAGAAGAGGAAGGGAAATAATCAGTGAGCAAGAGACAGAGGTGTGGTCGGATAACGCCACGCCCCAGGAACTCCCAACATCCCTTTCTGTGGATGGTGACAAGCCAGGTCAGGTGAATGCAGTGTCACCACAGACAGATGAAGATGCACGAAGTACCGCTCACGGCTAAAGAGAGCAGACTAACTGCGGCTCCACGAGACGGACGTGCGGCACAGACACATCCAGAGACTCGCTCACACACTCAGTCGCTTGCACAGCTGTGTGCTGCGCTCACAGATGCTGATATAGCAGTTCTTATTGTCTTGAGGCAAGCATTGTCTAAACGCCAGAGCAGCAGTCAACAGCAGAGGCGAGTAGGGGAAAAACAGCGGAAAGGGAGTCGGAAGAAGTCATTGGCAAAATTTCACTTTTCCATCAGAAGGGTGCTCGAATACGGGGAGAACAAGCGTGCTCAATACTTGTCATTTCAGGAAGGCGGGTGTGATCTGCATGACGTGGAGAGCGGAGACAAATAGAGTTTTGAATCTCTATTTTTTGGGGGGTGGGAATGCATCTGACTTTGGAGGTGTTGCTGCTATGGTTTCCGCAGTTTTGCATATATGCAAACAGGGAAGAATCAGGAATCAGGGCTGGGAAATTAAAAGAAAGCAAAGTGTTGAAGTTAAGCAAAAGTGCAGGCAGGACGGTTATGTGGCAATACCGCGCAAAATAAACTCCCTGAAAGCATTATCTGCCTGCTTGCATGCTTACACCGCTTATCCATGTGTACATGCAAACACAAACTTTCTAGAGTGTACATATTACACACCCTCTCTAACACACACACACGCGCGTGCACCCACACCTCCTCCATCATTGCAGGCATCTCGCCAGCCTGCATCCTCCAGACAGGTCAGGTCAAGTCAGACTGTGTCTGTCCTCGAGAAGCCCAGGCGTCGGTGTCCTCGGCTCACAGACAGATGCTGCAGGGAGGATGAGGAGCAGGCGCAGCACTGTGAGGCACTGCAGCTCCAGACGGGCTCCAGACGCTCTGACCTACATCAGCCTCAGTCACATTGAGAGAGAGAGAGAGAGAGAGAGAGAGAGAGAGAGAGAGAGAGAGGGAAGGGGTGGAGGGATATAGAGAAGAGAGAGAGAGAGGATGGATGAGAACAACTGGCAAGCTGGCAAACGCTCGCTTACAAAAGAGTGCATATTTATCTAAAAGTGTGCAAGATGGTAGTGATGCAATGCCAGCGGAGAGGGAGCAGCTAATTCCGAACTATTTCTCGACTATCCTTAACGAGTGCATACTCTAATACCACTTTAAAAAAAAATCCCTTTTGCCTGCATCTTTCACTAATATTTATCCTCTCGTCACTTTTCCCCTTTGCTCTCATCTCTCTGCCATCGCCTCTTCTTCTCCCAGTTTAGCTCAGTTTTCATCACGCCACCTGAAACGTCTCTCGGTGTGGGAGGATTAGTCCGTCTCTGGCTGCTGCTTATCAGTCTGCTGTGGCTTCGGCTGGAGGAGAGAGTGGAGGCGGAGGAGGAGGAGGAGGTGTGCGTTGGAGCGCTGGCGTCTTTTGCTGAGTTGCAGTGGCTGTTTCGCCTCAACTGAGCTTATCGCGGGTGGGTGTTCTGCCTGAGCGTGGCAGGGCAGAACGGCGGGGGCAACTTCTAGCCAGTCAGGAATAGAACGGTTTGTGCTCCTTGTCGTTCATGGATGTGTGCACCTCCTTTCATGCCCACAACTGTAGCACTGGCATTGACACTGAACATGGATCAATACCAATCGAGAAGAACATAGTTCAGCTTAACGTTCCCGTGGCTCCCCTGGGATCCTACACGGCAGTCAGAATCGGTCTCTAAAGCAACGTACTCCAGTCACGATTACGATGCGTTCGTGCTCAGCTCTACATCCACAGGATGGAACAAAAGGGTAGTAGGAGGATGGTATTGTTTTATCCAGTTACTGATAAGTTTAGCACCTTTATAAAGAGAAGCTGGTTCACCTAATTAGCAAGTGGGTGTAGTTATTTCCCCGAAATGCTGCACGAATTATTGTGAGCTGTGAGTCCTCTCAGGTCTCCTATGCTGATGAATTAGAACACCAAGATTGAAGAGATCTACAAGTCCAACCCCTCATCCTCAATGCGGATCTTGGACAACAGTCCAATTAGAAGATCTGTTGTCCAAGATCCTCATTGTGGATCTTGGACAACAGTCCAGTTAGAGGATCGCTCATTAGAGTGAAGTATGGAGCGGTCCTTTTGGACTTCAGGCTGCTAAGTTATCCATGAAGGCCTCAGGGAACTCTGAAAATGGAACAGCTAATCATGGCTCTGGTGAACGTTACATGACCCCAATGGTAGAACATCAAGGCAGAAGAGGGCAATGCCAGAAATGTTGGCCATAAAGGCCAAATCTAATTAATGTGATTCACGGTAGCCTGTTGCCTCTGTTCCATTTGGAACTTGTAGGTCTCTTCCTCAGTGTGATGGAGTTGAAGTGTGTGGTGTAGCACCTGGTATGTTGTAGTCCACCTTAAACAAATCCACGCTGATGTCCTAGCTTCTTCAGCCAGTCTAAACAGTACCATGGAGGCTGCTGATAAAAAAAAAGGCAGTTGAATCCTTGCTTACAAGGGAATTCAGGTGATAAGTGTTTAATATCAGTCAAATGTGAATCTTTAACCAATTTGAACAGCTATTCTTAAATGTCCCGTGACCTCAAATGATTTATCTCTAAATCAACTGACCCTCAATCATTCAAAGGTTGGTCCAAGTTGAATCACCAAGTTATTTTGTTCACATGTGGCTGGACATATAGCTTTGAAAACAATGTTGGATCAAAGAGATCAATCTTCATCTTAGGTCCCTGATTAGCATCCACGTCTCAAAACCATGTCATAAAGTCAGAACAACCAGGGCCCTGAAGACTTGGACCTTCATCTTCTGCATAGATACCAGCATCACCAAACACCAGTGACACCAACCCTGCTCCTGGACATTGCCTGTCCTGCATGTTTTCTAACTTTTCATATTTCACCCATTACAAATAACTAAGTCAGGTGTGCTCCGCCTATCAAGAACTAAGAAACACCAGACTTGATGAATCAGCTGTAGTTGTAGAAGGTATCAGTTTACACAGAATGTACTTGCAATGTTGCCTGGTTTTCTCAGTTTAGTTACACCAGATAAAATGTTGTACCCATGTTCTAGAAATTTTCCACTACCAATGTTGACTGGTTACAGTCTTGCAACATTGTTTGTACATTGGTGGAATGTGTGCAAAAGCATAGTATAAATGGAATAATAAAATAAATAATATGGCTGCAAATCCAGCAATGGTCTACGTCAGCATGGCTATACCATGTATACATTAATGATAGTTTATCATAGCAAGTGAGCATCACAATTCCAGGATTTGATAACCTATATTTTTATTGACTTACTTTTGTGATATTCAATCATTTTTTTTTTTTTGGGGGGGGGGGGGGGGGTGCATGGTCATTCAAAAAGAGTTATAATAACATTATAGCAATGTTATGTTACAATGTCATAGCAGAGTTCTTGGTCCCAACAACATTCTGGAGATTCAACAAATGAATGTTTCTGTAACACTGTGAAATGTCACTTTCACTTTAATGGAACATTCAGGCAGCCAGACATGGAAAACATGTGGGACAGCTAATCTCCAGTAGTGGGTTTTTGTTGATGCATGCACAATACGCTCTTCTAGAAAGTGCAATACACCTCCTTGTAAGCAATAAGAGATAGAGGACTTTGACTGAGGATAAGGAAGTGTCGGATGAGCTGCCTGGTCTACTGCCACCATGACCTGGACCTGGACAAATGGTAGAAAATGAATGAAAATGCAACCCAGCTGCACCAATCCACAGTCTGGCCATCTGTATCCAAAGCCACCTGGTGGCTTTCTCTGCATGGGTAGGGTGGGTGAGTTCCCATTGGGTGGATAGGGAGACTTCCCATGGGATAAAAAAGCTTTTTAACCTACCATCCCTGGTTCTCAAGACCAGGTACCTAAGTGGATCTACTCTACTCTTTTCTGCTCTCCTATTTTACTCTTCCTTTTTAGATATTTCAATATAACTTTATATACTAGCATAGTTCCACCTTAGAATTGGAATATAATATATAAGATATACCTTACTGAATTTTCATGCAACTTCAGTGATGACGTGAATGCCGTCACTGCCGCCCCACCAACCTTCACTCACGTTACACCAAGCCCTGTCAGATCTCTGTAGATTGAGAGCAAATTAAACCAGTGGCAGCCCACTTTGATCCAGTTGCAGAGGGTCCACCAGCTCTGGTTTCTGCACTGCTCCATGAGCCTCCTTTCATGAGGATCCTCCATGTGTTCTTCACCTGTTTTGTGGAGTCTGAGAAGATGACCAGGTCTGGGCGGAGTGTAGTGTGTGTGTGATATGACCAGGGAACAAAAGTTGTTTTCCCAGGTCCACTCTCAATTGCCAATCTGGGGCTTTGGAGCATTGACACAGTCTTATCTGTTATGTGGGCCGCTGAAGAGGAGGTACTGCTGGCCCACCACCACCAGATGGCGCCCTGCTTGAAGTGCTGGCTTCAAGCACGGTGTCATAGCAACGAGGAGTGACAGCTGTCACTCGTCATCAGCACCAGCTGTCACTCATCCACATCACCATCACCATAAAGGCCGGACTGCCACTCCACCTCCCCGCCGAGAAATCAGCTACCTTAGAGGTAATTTCTCTGCTGACTTAAAACTGAATAATAGTCTAACTTCTTTGCAGCCGTTTTCCTGTAAGTGTTGCCTTATCTGTGGGACTGGCGTTTGGTGTGATCAGCGACGGCTTCACGGCACACCCCAACCAGATAAGTGGTTAGACAGGAGCTGCACGAGTGTGTGATTGGAGGTGGAGGTGCTCCCTCCCAAAGGAACACAGACAGTGGGATTACTGAGTGTGCGTACTCACACTCATCTGTGCTGTTTTTGTTCTCTGCCAGCAGTGCCAGGTCTGACAACTGGAGACGGTGGCCACCTGGGGAACTAGGACTTGGCAGCTCCGGTGTTCTTCAGATCCGTTGGCGGTGAGGGCCGTGTGGGATCCGGCTCGGTTCTGGACGGGCGTCTCCTATCCTCAAGCCTGCCCACACGTCACTCAACGTGTAATTGACTGTAGTTCCAAACTTGTTATTGTCTGTATTCCGTTGTGCACAATTCCGAGAGTCCGACAAGGTTCTCCATCCATGTGCCTACTTTTCCCGCAGGTTGACCCCGGCTGAAAGGAACTATGATGTCGGCAAGGAGACTGCAGACCTCCTGGTCCACCACGTCGTGCGTCTGCATGGGATTCCATCGGATATCGTCTCAGACCGTGGTCCTCAGTTCTCCTCTCAGGTCTGGAGGAGTTTCTGCAGGGAACTGGGGGCCACCGTGAGTCTCTTGTCCGGGTACCATCCTCAGACGAACGGACAGGCAGAGCGGGCGAACCAGGAATAGAAGCAGGCCCTCTGCTGCGTAACCTCTGCGCACCCGACGGCCTGGAGCAACCATTTGGCCTGGATCGAGTACGCTCACAACAGCCAAGTATCATCTGCTACCGGCCTCTCCCCGTTTGAGGTGTGTTTGGGGTACCAGCCCCCATTGTTCCCGCTAGTGGAGGGAGAGATCGGGGTTCCCTCGGTCCAGGCCCATCTGAGGAGGTGCCGTCGGGTGTGGCGTACCGCCCGCTCTGCCCTGCTCAAAGCCCGGAGGTTTGGCTTTCCACGAAAGACATTCCCCTGCAAGTGGAATCCCAGAAGTTGAAGGACAGATACATTGGACCTTTCACCATACTCAAAGTCCTCAGTCCAGCCGCAGTGAAGCTGAAGCTGCCAGCTTCGCTGCGGATTCACCCGGTTTTCCATGTGTCACGCATCAAACCTCATCACGTTTCACCCCTTTGTACCCCCGGACCGACGCCGCCTCCTGCCCGGATCATCGACAGGGAGCCGGCTTGGACCATGCGCCGGCTCCTGGATGTCCGTCGGAAGGGCCGGGGGTTCCAGTATTTGGTGGACTGGGAGGGGTATGGACCCGAAGAACGCTCCTGGGTGAAGAGGAGCTTCATCCTGGACCCGGCCCTCCTGGCCGACTTCTACCGGCGTCACCCGGACAAGCCTGGTCGGGCGCCAGGAGGCGCCTGTTGAGCGGGGGGGTCCTGTTATGTGGGCCGCTGAAGAGGAGGTACTGCTGGCCCACCACCACCAGATGGCGCCCTGCTTGAAGTGCGGGTTTCAAGCACGAGAGGGCGTCATAGCAACCGGAAGTGACAGCTGTCACTCGTCATCAGCACCAGCTGTCACTCATCCACATCACCATCACCATAAAGGCCGGACTGCCACTCCACCTCCCCGCCGAGAAATCAGCTACCTTAGAGGTAATTTCTCTGCTGACTTAAAACTGAATAATAGTCTAACTTCTTTGCAGCCGTTTTCCTGTAAGTGTTGCCTTATCTGTGGGACTGGCGTTTGGTGTGATCAGCGACGGCTTCGCGTCACACCCCAACCAGATAAGTGGTTAGACAGGAGCTGCACGAGTGTGTGATTGGAGGTGGAGGTGCTCCCTCCCAAAGGAACACAGACAGTGGGATTACTGAGTGTGCGTACTCACACATCTGTGCTGTTTTTGTTCTCTGCCAGTAGTGCCAGGTCTGACACCTGGAGACGGTGGCCACCTGGGGACCCAGGACTTGGTGGCTCTGGTGTTCTTCAGATCCGTTGGCGGTGAGGGCCGTGTGGGATCCGGCTCGGTTCTGGACGGGCGTCTTCTATCCTCAAGCCTGCCCACACATCACTCAACGTGTAACTGACTGTAGTTCGAAACTTGTTGTCTGTATTCTGTTGTGCACAATTTACAACATTAAATTGTTACTGTTTGGCTTATCCATTGCCCGTTCATTTACGCCCCCTGTTGTGGGTCCATGTTCCTACACTTTCACAACATTATCTTTGGAATGGAATGTGGCTTCTGTCCAGCTTTGTGTTTTCTTCCTGGGGTAATATTTACTGGACTGAATGGCAACAGTGACTGTTTCTGTAACTGCCTTAAGCATCTGGTTGCGGCATCCATGATACCATCCATCGGCCAAGGCTTTGGGGCAGCCGGTGAAGAGATGCTGTCAGGATCCTCTCCCGGTACACAGAGGGCCAGATGGTGTTTCACCTTTGCTCTATGTGTGAAGGTTTGTGGGACTTGGAAATGTGCCATACACAGCCTGGATGATGATCAGCCTGCCAAGAACCCAACCAAGTGATTTTTTGCTCTGATTAGTTCAGGGGCAAATGAAAAATGTGCTGTACTTTCAGTGCTGAGGACCACGACTGGAAAACACTGACCTACAAACTTGTGCAAGATATTTTGTCATATTTTTAAAAAGCAGCTTTAAAAACAATACCACTGTGTTCTGTTTCTATCCGAGCCTGACAACTGGGCTGCTTGATTTCACATGACAAACTCCCTGCTGTCAGGTTCTGGATGGAGCTCAAAACTGCTGCATAGAGAGAGAGAGACGGGTAGAGACGTCACTGTCTCATTCACTTTCCCCTTTCTGCAGGAGGGGGACAGATCAGATCCAGATGCATGCGAAGTGGGTCACCACATGGAACCTGTGCCAGACCCGGACCCTATACGTCTCTATATGTGCACCCACTGCTTCCACAACTGCAGTGCCAAGTCAGACCGATGCTGAGTCCCAAAATAGACCAGAGAGGGACTGAATAGTGTATGTGTGTCTACATCTGGACCCATACTCTACCTGCCCGCACGCCTGGTGCCCCTGCAGTAAATTTCACAAATTCATTATAAATACAGGGTGTGTTTCACGTTTGGACCTTGCTGTGCTTCTCGTATGACTTCCAAACTAGTAGCTGCCTTAAACCCCTGGACCCTTTCATGCTGCAGCTCTGCCATTACAAACAAGGGTAATCTGACAGCGGTGCAGAAGTGTGGTTTGGCCCGCAGAGCCCGTTAATGGGGAGTTTACAGACAAACAACAGCTCCCTAACCCCAACACTCCCCACTTTTTGTGACTGACAGAGATTTGTTTTTCTGTGCTCCAAAGGTCAGAAGTAATCAGCCGGGATGGGGCCACCTTCAATTCAGCGGGACTCGGCTTTAGAAGAGTGGGAAATCTGAGCCCGTGTGCTGAGGATTTGTTTGGGTTGTGAGCCACCGTATATCACGAAAATGGAAAACTAGCCCCCGAGCGCTCTGCTATTTATGAGTACAGATGCAGTGGAGTTCAAGAGCGCTCAGTCAAAGCTGCCACAGATTCCAAGTATTTCCCAGCGTGACCTCTTTCTTCGAAAATCCAAAATAAAATAGAAGCGTAGCTGCTGGGTAAAAATCGGTGACACACTTTTGTGTCCACGGTGCTGCCTTCAGCTTTAATCTTTGTCTTAACACGTTACAAGTTTTGACAAATTACATTGCTGAAAGCGTTACTGGATTACAGCGATACTGTGATGAACCCAAAGAGAGTGTGCAAACGCTTTGGTGTGGTACACACACACACACACACACACACACACACACACACACACACACACACACACACACACACACACACACACACACACACACACACACACACACAGAGCTGCAGAAGGACAGTATGATTGGAATGGACAGCGGGTGTCAAATCAGCTGTGTTACGACATGGAACCAGGCGACTGTGGAGGAGCGTGTGTGTGTGTGTGTGTGTGTGCGCGGCACTGCCACAGATACGGGTCAGTCCCCAACAATGCCCAGGGTGCATTGCATTGATTCATGTCTGAGTGCTAGTCACAATATGAGCCAGCTTCAGTGTCGTTGTCACAACCACGACTCTAAACCTGCTCGCCAACATCATGCCTGCAGAAACAGCACGAAGGAGCACAAAGACTATTTTTCTGTAATAAATGTGGGGAAAAAACACCTTTACTGGAGGAACATTACCATTTAAACTCAGTTATATGACTAACCTCCACATTTGTGGTTAAATTAGGAAATAATCCCCAAATCAGAAGAATAGAACAGAATGGAAGTATCAGTATTCCTTGAGTGGATAATCATCCCATATAGAAAGTGTCTAACGTGTGTGTGTGTGTCTGTGTGTGTGTTTATGGGGCGCAACCCATATCTGAGTCAAGAGGTGCAGCCTGGGTGAGACCGTGTATGACATAAGCAGTCCGAATTAAATGCTAAATGCACTGTATTCATATAGCGCTTTTCCATCTGCATCAGACGCTCAAAGTGCTTTACAATAATGCCTCACATTCACCCCGATGTCAGGGCGCTGCCACACAAGGCATTCACTACACACCAGGAGCAACTAGGGGATTAAGGACCTTGCCCAAGGGCCCTTAGTGATTTTCCGGTCATGCTGGGATTTGAACCAAGGATCCTCTGGTCTCAAGCCCAACACTTAACCACTAGACCATCACCTCCCCTAAGCCCACAACACCTACAAGCTCAGCTAACAGACTAACCTGGGCAGCAAGGTGGCTTAGTGGTTAGCACTGTTGCCTCACAGCAAAAAGGTCATGGGATCAATTCCTACCTGTAGCCTTTCTGTGAAGAGTTTGGATGTTCTCTCTGTGCTTGTGTGGGTTCCCTCCGGGTGCTCCGGCTTCCTCCCACATCTAAAGACATGCAGGTTAGGTGAATTGGAAGCTTTATAATAGTCTAGGTCTCCCTTGTAAAAGGGATCTTGATCTCAGTGGGACTAACCTGGTTAAATAAAGGCTAACCTCTTAAACCCTAGATTCCACAAATTTGGGGACTGCCCTGTTTTGGAACATTTGAATACTCATAACTAACCAATGCTGACACCAACATACACTTATTATACATCAAAATGTCAAGTGAAGTCTCCTTTACAAAAGTATCCACTTCAATCACATATCAACTAACCACAGCTGAAATGCCAAGCAAATAAATACATAAATCTGAATTTTTTTGGGAAAGAAAACCTAATTTACTCCAATCAAGTGTTATTTACTCTAATTCTTTTTGCATCCACAGCATACCCTGGGACCTGTCTTTTAGCTGATCCAAACTTTTGCATTTTTGACCTTGTACAAGCTGAGAAATAAATCATAATGTATGGGTATGTGATTTTGGTGAAATAGGCTCTCGGTGTTAAGGGGTTAAATAAAAAAAAAAGTCTTGGTTTGGGTGTTTATTCAGTCATATTTTTGGAGGCTGAGTGGTGGTTCTCATATTGGTTAGCTTTGGGTGCCCATTAAAAATTATGACCAACTTATTAACTCAGTAATAATGGATTAAAGACCTAACGTCCTCAAGCAACCAACAGCTGCTACAAGTGCTAACATTGTTAGCATGTTATCTACAAGCTCAGTTAACAGGCTAATCTCATTTTGTGCATTTATTACATCACATTTTGTTTCTCATAATGGTTTTGCTTTGGTGTTGACATTAAAAATGATGACCCACTTGTTTGCTCACTAGGGGTGGTGCCCAACTGGTTAAGTCTGCTTATTTCCCATGCGGACGGTCAAGGCCACCTCAGCCCATTCTCCATGTAATGTGGAGCTGCGTACAATGATGATGATGAAATACAATAAATACATATTTAAATTCCACCACTGGCTTTGATCTAAGTTGTTTTCATTTCTTCCACTTGCTTGTGCAGAGAACTGATCAACAATACCGTCAACGATGATGACAATAACAATTGTCACACAAAAATGACAGCACCCGTGGCCAGTACTTACAGTCTTTTTCAAACACTTCATTCTCTAATAGAACATGTATGTTTTCTATCTTTGGCCATATGCCTTCTAACAAACAGGTATTATAACACTTTTGCTAAGGGGTACATTTTTGCTACTGCTAATCTCTGTCTGGTTATCTTATATGCTAACCAGACAGAGATTAGCAGTAGCCATAGCAATCACTCAACAACAGCATTGGTAAATGTTATGATGTTGACATATGGAGATGAGTTATACATGTTTCCACAGGTGTCACATTGATCAAGTTGTTCCTTATTTAGTTGGAAACCCTTGTGTAAGACATAAGATGGATGTCTGTACTACTTTGCTCAGTATTTTGATGACCGCGGTGCTACATGTCAAATGCTAACCTCTAAGAATTGCCAACACAGTCAAACCAATGGGAGAGAGAGTATATTTAGTTGTTCAAAAACAGTGAGTCAACTGTGTGGATCTGCATCATAGAGTATAAATAAAAATAGAGGTTGCACCTCCATTCACTCACACGGCAAAAACAAAATATCATGAGTATCTGAACAGTGGCTTTTGCTTAGTTGCATAATTTGGAGCCAGATTCAGAGAGTCGACCCACACCGCCTATGGAGCAGTCAACACCAGAGTATTTCAGGCAACAACTTCGAGGTACCGCTAAGGAGCAAACATACAATACAGGACATCAAAGGTAAAATTAAGTTGGTACATCTCATCATGGTTGTGGCAGTCAGGCATCTCCAAGCACCACTACCCTAAGCAGTGACTTTACAGTGTGGGCATGGAGTCTCAGTGGGTGTTGGTAGGCAAAAAGTGAGTTGGTTGGGGATGGTAGTAGGAATGGTGTGCCACGTGACTACCTGGGCCCCCCTCTGGTCATTATAGATCACCTGTCATGTGACAGGAGGAAAGTCTTAGTGGTCATCTTAAGCGTTAACACTAAGCACTATAACTGCTGTTGCCATCAACCACTGGCCATTAGCGATGCACTCTGTGCCAAATGCAGTTAGCATGGCTATATATGTTAACGGTAACTTTTAAAGCATAACCACATATGCAAATTGTAACTGTGGTAAGCCTTATCTACCATTAGTGCAGCAGAAGGCAAAATGATTGTCCATTTAAATTTGGCACATGTATTGTAAATTAACTAATATTTATTTTCAGATGTGCAGGTATCCGGGAGCTGACCTCTCGTGACCTACAGGGATCAATGAAGAATTACACAGAGGTCAAAATTAAGCTAATAGGATTAACAAATTGAATAGTTTTGTCTGTGTTGAATGTTTGGTCTCCAAAGTCAAGGTCAAACAAGGTTGATGTCCATTGGATTCTATAACATGTGACATATGTTACCCTGTAATGTAAACTAAGCATGACAGATGGTGCAAAGTATTCCTTTTTAAAACTCCATTAACTCAACCAACAATTTGCATCACTTTTTAACAAAATTGGAACAACTTTATCTTTTGACCCCTGTACAAACTGAATTTGACCTTTGTCATTGTTTTTGCTGTTTTTACCCTGTAACTCCACAACATTTTGTCAAGGATAGTCTAAACTATACCTTTTTGGAATCATTATGATCAGACAAATAATATGATATACCTTTCAATATAATTGGAATATTTTAAAATTTTGACCCCTTCATTGACCCCTGTAGGTCATGAGAGGTCAGCTCCAGGATACCGCCACATCTGAAAATAAATATTTCTTAATTTAGAATATGTGTGCCAAATGTGGTGCTTTAGTCACAAAATGAACAATTGTTTTGGAAATTTTAGCTAAGCAGCACCACTACATAGGGGACATCAGTACAAAAGTAGTATGTCAGCAGTATACTGTATAAACAATATGCTGTACATTCTAATCATTGCAAGTTTTTCATTTCATAATGAATAACAAAAGCAAAGAGTATAGCTTTAATTTAGGATAAGTCCCTTGATGACATATGTATAGTCAGTTTAAGAAGGCGGAGATTCAAAAATACAGGAAGCAACCATAGCCAGATGTTTCACATGATCTATGTTCCATTTGGTTCTACTGGATTCAAAAACAAACAAAAGCAACACTTGACAGCTCACTGCAAAACATAAAGCATAGTTTATCTGGTTACTATCCACAATAACTCGTTACCAAATTAGCTCAGACAAACTGGACAATGATACAAAACGATGCAGAGACCTTGAGAGATGAAGCAACTAAGAAACTTTCAGGTTTAGTTTAGAAACCGTCATCCATATTCTGGCAGGTGTGTTCACATAACACAACTTTCTGGTTTTTGCTTTTGAAACTTGTTCACTGTCAGACAGTATCTTCTCCAGAGGCTCTTTGTTGCTTTTATAATCCAGGCGGTCTTACCTAATCAAGTCTCCCGAGAAAACCAGAGAGCGAGGTAAAGGCTGCAGACATAAAGTAAAAGGGAATAAGTAAAAGTTATACCAACATTGCAGCTTTCAGCTGCTAAAACCTGAATCCTAATGACTCAGTCTAGCTGGAGAGTTCAAATGTTACTTTTTTTCTTTGAAAATCCTCTCAGCTGAGTGAAGATCCAGTGTAAAAATTGCAAACACCTTTTAAAAGTACCTGGCAAATTTGCCACATGGTGTAAAATGCTATACATCTGTGGATATGAAGAAGTGATTGGACTTTGGGTAAAATTGGTCAGTGATCAAGATGAGAGTCACAGGTCAAATTTCTATGAAAATTGCATTGACTTTTTAAAAGTCTATGCAATTTTTTTTCTACATGAGGAACACTTTAGGTGGATGTGGCTTCAGTCTGCTCTCTGAGCACTTTTGATCGAGTACAGTCTTGATTTGAGTGAAAAAAGTTAAGTATTCTGCTGTGAGTGCTGAAAATACATCTTCAAAGAAAAAAACTTTGCTGAACCGTTGTGGAAATAGCAAGGGATCATTTCATCGGGGTCAAGGCTGGAAATTCTTGTCACTTGGTAATAATACCTGTGGGTGTACAGACAGTAAGGGCTATAGTATTCTTACAGCACACCCCAAAGACCTTGACTTTCACAAAAATTACCTCTGATTTCACCTCGTTCTCTGCGTCTGTAAATTGTGGAGTACTGCAGGGGTCAATCCTAGCACCTGTTCTTTTCACCCTCTAGCTCCTCCCACTGAGTCAAATTTTCAAAAATCATGGCTTACAGTATCATTTTTACGCAGATGACTGCCAGATTTACCTGCCACTCAAAAAACTTGCTTCTGCCCCTTTGGTGCGTCTTCTCAATTGTTTGGGTGACGTAAAGACTTGGTTGGCCCACAACTTTTTAAGTTTAAATGAGGGTAAAATAGAGGTCATTTTATTGGAAATATTGACCCCCTCTTGGACTTGGGCCATCTTAAACAGCATGTGAAACAGTCTGTTACCAACCTCGGCATCATTATTGATAAAGATTTTAAATTTGACAAGCAGGTGAACACAGTTGTCAAATCTGGATTTTATCATTTTAGTCTTTTATCTAAAGTTAAACCTTTTTTTTTTATCTTTTAATGCTTTTGAACAAGTTGTGCATGCTTTTGTCTCCTCTTTTTTAGACTACTGTAATGAACTTTTTATTGGCATCAGCCACAATGCATCCTCTTAACTGGTAGCAGAAGGTGAGAGCACATTACTCTGATTTTAGCGTCCCTGCACTGGCTTCCAGTTCATTTTAGAGTTGATTTTAAGATTTTATTGTTTGTTTTTAAAGCTTTGAATGGACTGGCCCTGGTGTACATCTCGGACCTCATCCAAATATATCAGCCTTTTGCGTTCCGAAGGCCAGCTCCAGCTTGTGGTGCCTGTGATGAGACTGAAAACCAGGGGGGATAGGGGTTTCTCTGTGGTGGGCCCTCAACTGTGGTATGATTTACCCCTTAACATCTGAATGGCCCTACTGAAGAGTGTTTTAAGTCTCGTCTTAAGACCCATTTTTATCCTTTTGCTTTTAACACTGCGTGAGTGTGTGGTCCTCTGTGTGTGTGTGTGTGGGGTGTTTTTTTTTGTATAGCACCTTGGAAACTATGTTTGTGAAATGTGCTATATAAATAAAGTGGTATGGTATGACTGACCTTGCCAGAGCACTTTGGTCCAAATCGTGTTGCAACCAAATTCTTCGACAATGACCTTCGCCAACATTGAGTCTTGAAGGGTGTTTTCTGTTTCAACCTGTTTCAACCTCCACAAGCTGGAGCTGGCCCTCGGAATGCAAAAGGCTGATATATTTGGATGAGGTCTGAGATGTACACCAGGGCCAGTCCATTCAAATGCATGTTACACCAAATCAGCAGAAGGACCTGGGAGAAGTTGGCCAACACACACACACACACGACCTCAGCTCCAGTGATTGATCTTTGGCAAATGTAACCTTGCTGGGCAATTCTCCAACTCACTTCTATATGTGTGGCATGTTTTCTGCAAATCTGAGTGAGATGTTTCCAGTAGTGCATCTTCACAGCTGCCAAAGCAAAGAGGACACCCAAAAAACATGCATCTCAGCGCTCAACTGCACAGCTACACATAGACCGAAGCAGGCCGAAAGGGTCGGGATCCAAGAAAGATTCTTGCAATGAAGACCATTCTCCTAAGAAAAGAGGGAGACCCAAGGGGTCCTTGAACAAAAGTACACTTGTGAATTGAAGAGTTCAGATGCAAAACCCAGTATCTCCAAAACCATAAATTTTCTATTGAGGCCAACATGTACTTGGCTGTCAAGGGGACCATCAGTGTGCAAAATATGAAAGAATTTGAACAAACTGGTTTCATTTTATTGATGAAAGTCCGCATATGCATTTCTGCATATGGTTTCCTTTAAATCTCCATTTTCAACTGCTTTTTTCTCCATTAAAAAAAAAGTACCTACTGGGTTTTGCATCTGAACTCTTCAATTCTGCTGCCAGTCAAGATGATTTGGGAGAAAATGAACCAAATGATTCCAGTTTGCTCAAAAACCCAAGGAGTCACCCGATAGGATCCTCCATGAAATGCAAGGCAGAAAGTGTTGAAAATGACAACTGTTCTGCAATACCTCGGAAAAGGGGAAGACCAAAGGGCTGTCCCAATAAGAAACCAATGCTGCAGAGATCAGTGAGCAGTGAGGAGGAGTCAGGTGCTTATGCATCTGATAGAAACATGAATTCACAGAAAAGGGGTTGAGGTAAGCCGAGGAAGGGGACAACACAGTGGGGTCAGTGCCAGACGTGTCCCAAGGAATCTCAAAGAGAGGGAGGGGAAGGTCCAGAAAGAGTGGAAAGGGGAGCAGAGATCAACAGATGGTGACAGAGATGGTTCACGTTATTAAGCAGATAAAGATTTAAAACTTTGTTCAGTCTCTTATTTGAGTAAATGGCATAAGACCTTTTACTTATTATACTAGACTGGTATGTACAATTTATTGCAGAATTTTTCTCTAACTGTAGTTTAGTTTTCAGTTGTAGTAGTGTTTGTCCATTTTAGTGTAACTTTGGTAAGAAGTGATGCAAATAATTTTTTGGGGTTAATAGGGTTCTAAAAAGGAATAGTTTGCACCATGTGTCATGCTTAGTTATCATGTTATGGGGTAACACATGTCACATGTCATAGAATCCAATGGACGTCGACCTTGTTTGACCTTCCGACCTCCCAAGTCTGATGTCTTGCACAAACATTGACAATATCTGAACCGATTAATAACTAAAGATCCGACAAGCTGAACGTGACTTGTCCATGTGTGGGACAAAAAGCAACGTTTTCATACAGAAACAGTAGCGGCAAGAACAATTGATCAACTACTTTAACTATCTACGCATGTTGCAGCCGTCTCTGGCTGCAATGTGCATGTGTGCTCACATGTTGTAGTGAAGACAAACCTGTTGTCAAGACAACGCAGTTGCATGTGGCTGTGGAGAGCACAGACTCGCTGCAGAAATGATCACAGCATCAAGGTCATCATTTGGTTCAGTGGCTTTTCTGTGATGGGAGAAGTTCAGGCTCATTCGTCTACTTTTTCTCGCCGATTTGTTACCTTGGAATTTTTTTTCCTTCGTTCAGAGATCGCGTGTGCCGTGTGATTGGGGCCTTAGGTCAGTCAGTGAATGAACTGAATCAGTGCACAGCTTGTGCATTCAAACTGCTATAAGAGTATTGTGGAGTTTGTCCAATCAGCTGCTGCCAGTTTCAGCGGTCACTTAACAGAAGTTGCATGCTACAGCGAAATCTCACCAAAAGCTCAAAGCTCAGAGTATTCCAATTTTGTAACAGCCCCGTGGAGCCAGTAGTGAGTATATTTGTAGCTTTATAAAATGTTGCCTCAAAGGAATAGAAACTGCTGAGCAACTCGGATACAAACAGCCTGATTTCTCATTACCCGAGGCCATCAAAACATGGCCATTGGGTACTGCGAAGGCTTTGGGTCTTTTTGGTCAGGGTCTTCAAATTCACAGGGAACATTCTTGGGACACAGACCTTGGACAAGTTCAAAGATGGCTAACCTTGACCTATTTTAAGATGTTAAAAAGTTGCGTTGTGCTTTCTTATTTTTATGCTATGAATCATGTAAATTCATTTTTTTTTTAGGGGTGGGGGGAGGTGACGGTGAATCAGAATAGAGAGGCACCATAACGTCACTGGCTGGTCTCTCCCTGGAGCTTCCAAACCGCTTTGTTTATGTGTAAATGTAACATGTTTCTCATACAGTGAGGCAAGTAACTATTGTAACAGTGAGATCAGATTTTAAGGTTCTGCTACTAGTCTATAAAATTGTTCACGGACTGGCACCTCCCTACAAAGTTGACCTAATTAAACCTTACGTACCGGCCCGGCTTTCTCTTATCGTGCCCCTGTTCTGTGGAATGATCTCCCTGCATCAAAAAACAGTCAGATTCTGTGGAGACTTTCAAGTCCAGACTTAAGATGCACTTATTTTCCCTTTCGTATGGTTAGCAGACTGACATAGTATAGTTGTGCGCTTTTCACTCTTTTAATTCATTTTATTAGGAAACAGAGCATGCCACAGCCTCAACCTTACCTAAATTCTGGGTCTTTTCATGAAGTTTAGGGCTAGTGACCGCTGATCATCTTAGTATTTCCTGTTTTTCTTGTTGTTTAATGCTGACAATTTATACTGTGTTTCTTGTCTTTCTGATGCCTGATTCTGTTTTTTCTCTCTGTTTAAGGTGCAGCTCCATCCAGAGATGGGTGTGGTATTTGTGCTGGAGACCCTCCTGTCCTGTGCACCAACAGCATTTCCTGTATATTAATTTTGTGAAATGTTCTGTAATTTATGTCAGTATCGTGGCCCAAGCAGAGGGTCACCCCTTAGAGTCTGGTCTGCTTGAGGTTTCTTCCTCAGAGGGAGTTTTTCCTTACCACTGCTGCTCTGGGGGTTAGTAAGGTTAGACTTTACTTTTGTGAAGCACTTTGAGGCAACTATGTTGTGATTTGGCGCTATATAAATGAAAAATAAATTGAAAATTATTCAATTCATTGTCGATTTTGCAAGTTTTTCCCACCTACAAAGAATGGAGAGGTCTGTAATTTTTATCGTAGGTACACTTTAACTGTGAGAGACAGAATCTAAAAAAAAGAGGAAAGAAAATCACATTGTAGGATTTTTAAATAATTAATTTGCAAAATCGACAGTGGATCAAATACTTATTTGCCTCACTCTATATTATGTAAAAGCAGCCCAGTCTCACGGCAAATCGTGATTCAGCAGCACGAAATATACATTAATCTATTGGTTCGTGATATTGTGACAAAAAGCACCTCATTTTCATCACGGCAGCACAAATTCATTCTCATTCATTCCGTGATGGCTGCACTAAATTAAAAGTTAAGTGGGGGGGGGGGGGGGGGGGGGGGGTCGGGGTGGTTATGGTTAGGGTTGGGGGTAGGAGTAGGGTTAGTAATAGTGAGTTTAAAGTCACGAAAATTTGAGTCATTTCATGATGGGAGCACAAAAAAAAAAAAAAACATGAGACTGGGCTGGTAAAAGCTAGCAAGAAATTAAGATTTCTAAAACTGAAATCACACTTTTTTTTTAACATAATAACACCTCTGGGGTGATTTACAAGACATGTTGTGGACATCAGCATGCACGTTAACTTCTGTTCACTCAAAGCTAACTTCCGCTCTTGTCAAAATCAGAATCAGAATCGAATTTATTGCCAAGTAAGTTCTCACATACAAGGAATTTCATCTGGTGTCACTGGTGCATAAACACCAATAAATAGAAAAGGAAAAAAAATACTACTGGAAGAAGTAAAGGAGTCAAATAGACAAACAGACAAAACTATGTTCACTGTCAAATAAATATAGTGGAATGGGGCTGTGCAAAGGCCTGCGGATGTGCAAAACGTTTCAGTGCAGCGATGATCAATCTGTACTTTGTGTGTGTGTGTGTGTGGGGGGGGGGCAGGGTAACGTTATGGGGAATTGTGTAAAAGATCATGTATGTAAAAGGTCATGCAAATGCTCATGTATGCACACGCATGCCCTCCTGCAGACACCATTAAAATGTAAATAAAATATTGTTTTTGATTGATTGAGTTTATTCTGCAACATCAAGATAAACATACAGAGGTGAATGTGTGAATGACACACTAATAACAGAATAAAGCATAAATGCTTATTTCCATTGTGGTCCTTTTGAAATCATGTGACAAAATAGAGGAGCTTGACTAAATATATACAAATTGTACATAAGACAATAGGATATTAAAAATTATGTAAATGTAAATAACAATGAATGTATAATTAATTATATATACAGTATATATAGTTTGCACTGGGATACCAATTAAACAATTGCAAGTTATAAAGGAGACGATGCTCATACAGCTGAAGGTATTTTAGCATTGTGTTCTATTTTTACATCATGGTGAGATCATCCAGCTCCACGTCTGCTTCTGAGCTGCAGCCATGTTCTACTTTCTTAAAGAAAATGTTTATTACTCTGAGTCAAGTGAGTGAAGAAAGGGGAGGATTGGAGGATGGGGTTTGGGCAGAGGATGACCGTCAGTGTTGTCACAACACCGAAATGAGCAGATCTCCAGATTTCCAGATGTCCACATCCCTTGTTCCTGCACTGAGGTGCACATTTACGCTGCTGCCACACTGCTGAACTACCACAGTGTCGCCTCAGCATCACATTACTGGAGCGTGATGTTCTGTGGTGCAGGGCCAAACGACTGCCCGTGTGTGTGTGTGTTTTCAAACTGCTGAGCACAAACCAGGAGAGGGTTCACACCAGATTAACTCTGAGTCGGATAAACAGTAGATAGCACAGATAACAGAGTGTGTGTGTGTGTGTGTGCGTGCGCGCATGCATGCGCACACGCCTGTGATCTCAGCAAGAGTGCGGGAAACACTGATAAGGCTTTTCAGGATGTGCACTTATATGACAGTTAGACGCTAACAAACAGACCCGCTGTTTACTGACCTTTATTGTGAAATCTAAATCCTGTTTACACAAAACAAGGAATGAAGAAGGGAAGAATGAAGGCAGAGAAGGGGCAGAGAGATGGATGAAGAAAGAAAGAAAGAAAGAAAGTTAATCAGTGGAAGGAATGAAGGAAGGAATCAAGCAAAAGCAGGAAGAAGATAAGCAGATAGGGTAAAAAAGAAAGAAGCAAACAAAGTTAAAGGATGGATGGAAGGAAGGAATGAACCATGCAAAAGCAGGAAGTAGATATGCATATAGGGAAAGAAAGAAAGAAAGTAAAGAAAGTTAAGGACGGAAGGAAGGAAGGAAGTGACCAGGGAAAGTAGGAAGAAGATATGCATATAGGGAAAGAAAGAAAGAAAGAAAGAAAGAAAGAAAGAAAGAAAGAAAGAAAGAAAGAAAGAAAGAAAGAAAGAAAGAAAGAAAGAAAGAAAGAAAGAAAGAAAGAAAGAAAGAAACAAACTTAAGGAAGGAAGGAAGGAAGGAAGGAAGGAAGGAACCAAGGAAAAGCAGGAAGAAGATATGCATATACAGAAAGAAAGAAAGAAAGAAAGAAAGAAAGAAAGAAAGAAAGAAAGAAAGAAAGAAAGAAAGAAAGAAAGAAAGAAAAAAAGAAAGAAAAAAAGAAAGAAAGTTCACCAATGGAAGGAAGGACGGAAGGAAGGAACCAAGCAAAAGCAGGAAGAAGATATGTAGATAACGTAAGAAAGAAAGAAAGAAAGAAAGAAAGAAAGAAAGAAAGAAAGAAAGAAAGAAAGAAAGAAAGAAAGAAAGAAAGAAAGAAAGAAAGAAAGAAAAAGGAAAATGGAAGGAAATGAAAGAAAAAAAATATAAGCAGTAACGCAGGTAGGTATAAATTTGGGAAAGTTTGAGAGAAACAAGGCAGTGTAAGAAAGAAAGATGGAAGAAAGAATGCAAGAAAAAGAAAGGAAGGAAAGAATCAAAGTCACTCAGTAGGCCACATGAAAGAAGGAAGGAACCAAGCAAAAGCAGGAAGATGATATGCAGATAAGGTAAGAAAGAAAGAAAGAAACCAAGCAAAAGCGGGAAGAAGATATGCATATAGGGAAAGAAAGAAAGAAAGAAAGAAAGAAAAAGAAAGAAAGGAACCAAGGAAAAGCAAGAAGAAGATATGCATATAGGGAAAGAACGAAAGAAAGAAAGGAACCAAGGAAAAGCAGGAAGAAGATATGCATATAGGGAAAGAAAGAAAGAAAGAAAGAAAGAAAGAAAGAAAGAAAGAAAGAAAGAAAAAGGAAAATGTGCTGGGTTTGTGGACGGTGGAGGAGTGACGACCTTCACTCCTCGCTCCACTTACGATAAGTAGTAGTTCAGGCTCTGCCGTTGAATTGTTCCTGAGTTGGAGGTGGAGGTGTCCCCTCCAAGTGGATAAGAACTGTGAGTTTGCTGACTGCTTACTGGGTGTCCACACACCCACCATTAACCTGTTTTTGTTCCTGCCAGCAGTACCGGATCTGACAGCTGAAGCAGAGGCCACCTGGGGACTCGGGACTTGGCGGCTTCAGTATACTGCAGGTCTTTGTTGGCGGCGGAACCTTGTGGGCCCCGGCTCTTCTCTGGATAGGCGTCTCCTACCCTCAGGCCTGCCCACACGTCACCAATTGTATTTTGTGATTGACTGTCTAAAAGCAGTATTCGACCTGTTGTGCACATTTGCCACAATAAATTGTATTTATTGGATTATCTATTGACCGTTCATTTGCACCCCCTGTTGTGGGTCCGTGCACTACACTTTCCCCAACAGGATATTTCGGCCAACATCATGGATCCCGAGGGGCACAACCCACCTGTTGAACAGTCAATGGAGACGCAAGGTGCACATGCTTCTGCAGGAGGAATTATGGGTGAGTTGCAGCAATTTTTGGCCGCCTTCACTGCTCGGTTGGATTTGGTAACCGAGCAGAATGTACTACTCAATCGTAGGATGGAGGCTCTCACCGCACAGGTGGAAGTGCGTGCACAGGGCGCGGCTGCCGCTCCTCCTCCTGCCGACCTGTTGCAGAACAGGGACCCTCCAGTGGTCATTCAATGGACCCCCCCCCCCATCCCCTGAAGCATACATAAGTCCCCCGGAGGTGTACGGAGGCTGTGTTGAGACGTGCGCGGACTTCTTAATGCAGTGCTCGCTCGTCTTCGCTCAGCGTCCAGCAATGTATGTGTCAGACTCCAGCAAGGTGGCTTATGTTGTCAATTTGCTTTGAGGTGTGCTTTGGGAGCAGAATTCGCGGCTCCTAACGACTTATACTGGGTTCGCACAGGAATTCAGACAAGTTTTTGATCACCCTAATCGAGGCGAATCTGCTTCCATGCTGCTGCTGTCCATTCGACAGGGGCGACGGAGCGCCGCGGAGTATGCAGTTGACTTCCGTGTCGCGGCCGCGAGGGCCGGCTGGAATACGGTAGCGCTCCGCACCGCCTTCGTAAATGGACTGTCTTCGGTCCTGAAGGAGCACCTAGTGGGTAGAGATGAGCCGCGGGATTTAGACAAGGCTTACTGATTTAGTTATACGTTTAGACAACCGATTGGAAGAACGTCGACGGGAGCGAGACGAAGGGCGTGGCTGGGCACGTGCCGTCTCTCTCCCTTCCTGGTCCGAAGCAGCCCCGCCTTCCCCACGTTCCAGAGCCAGAGTGCTCCATGTGACGACAGCTCCCCCTGCTGACGAAGCTATGGACACGAGCAGCGCCAAAATAAAATTAGAAAACAGACAGAGGAGGCTGGCCCGCGGAGAGTGCTTTTTCTGCGGCTCTAACGAGCATTTGCAGAAACAATGCCCCAAGTGGTTAAACACCAACGCTCGCCCTTAGAGACTGGGCTTAGGGTGGGCCATAACACACACATGGGAAATGCACGTAAATCCGCACGAATCCCAGTTGTGATCCTCTGTGGGGATTTAACCCTTCAAGCCCCAGCACTAATCGACACGGGATCAGAAGGGAATCTGCTAGATAGCAGATGGGCTAAAGAAGTAGGGCTCCCTCTAGTGGCTCTTCCTTCACCAGTGGGGGTACGGGCACTAGATGGCACCCTTCTTCCACTAATCACACACCAGACACAGCCCGTAACACTGGTTGTGTCTGGGAATCACAGGGAGGAGATTATGTTTTTTGTAACACCTTCTACCTCCAGAGTTATTTTGGGCTATCCATGGATTAGTAAGCACAATCCCCGGATTGATTGGCCGTCTGGGGTTGTGGCTCAATGGAGCGAAACCTGCCATCGGGAGTGTTTCCGATCCTCAGTTCCACCCGGTGTGACTGCTAAAGAGGAGGTTCGAGTCCCTCCCAATCTCACGGCGGTGCCAGTTGAGTACCACGATCTTGCTGACGTTTTTAGCAAAGATCTGGCACTCATGCTTCCCTGCATCGACCGTACAATTGTGCCATTGATTTAATCCCGGGCGCTGAGTATCCGTCCAGTAAACTGTACAACCTCTCGCCCCGAGCAAGAATCGATGGAGACCTACATCCGGGACTCTTTGGCTGCCGGGTTGATCCGGAACTCGTCCTCCCCGTTAGGTGCTGGTTTCTTTTTTGTGAGCAAGAAGGACGGCGGACTCCGTCCATGCATTGATTTTAGAGGGCTGAACGAGATCACGGTTCGCAACCGATACCCGTTGCCCCTGTTGGATTCAGTGTCCACGCCCCTGCATGGAGCCAAAAATATTTACTAAATTGGATCTTAGGAATGTGTATCACCTGGTTCGGATCCGGAAGGGAGACGAATGGAAGACGGTATTTAACACCCCGTTAGGTCACTTTGAGTACCTGGTCATGCCGTTCGGCCTCACTAACGCCCCCGCGACGTTCCAAGCATTAGTAAATGACGTCTTGTGGGACTTCCTGCATCAGTTCGTCTTCGTATACCTAGACGATATCCTCATCTTCTCCCCGGATCCTGAGACCCATGTTAAGCATGTACATCAGGTCCTGCAGTGGTTGTTGGAGAACCGGCTGTTTGTGAAGGGCGAGAAGTGTGAGTTCCACCGTACTTCTTTGTCCTTCCTGGGGTTCATAATCTCCTCCAACTCCATCGCCCCTGATCCGGCCAAGGTAGCGGCGGTGAGAGATTGACCCCAACCGGCAAGCCGTAGGAAGCTGCAACAGTTCCTCGGCTTCGCTAATTTCTATCGGAGGTTTATCAAGGGCTATAGTCAGGTTGTTGGTCCCCTTACAGCCCTGACCTCCCCAAAAGTTCCCTTCACCTGGTCGGATCGGTGCGAAGCCGTGTTTAGGGAGTTGAAACGCCGGTTCTCTACTGTGCCAGTTCTGGTGCAGCCTGTTCCTAGCCGCCAGTTTGTTGTGGAAGTAGATGCCTCTGACTCAGGGATAGGAGCCGTGCTGTCCCAGAGCGGGGAGTCCGATAAGGTTCTCCACCCCTGTGCCTATTTCTCCCGCAGGTTGACCCCAGCAGAGCAGAATTATGACGTCGGCAATCGGGAGCTCCTGGCAGTGAAGGAGGCCCTGGAGGAGTGGAGACACTTGTTGGAGGGAGCTGTGGTTCCATTCACGGTTTTCACCGACCATCGCAACCTGGGGTATATCCGGACCGCTAAGCGTCTGAACCCCAGGCAAGCCCGTTGGTCTCTTTTTTTTGGACGTTTTGACTTCAGGATCACCTATCGCCCCGGAACTAAGAACCAGCAGTCAGACGCACTGTCCCGGGTGCATGAAGAAGAAGTCAAAGTGGAGCTGTCGGATCCACCAGAAAACATCATCCCGGAGTCCACTATCATCGCCACACTAACGTGGGACGTGGAGAACATCGTCAGGGAGGCCCTGACGCGTCACTCGGACCCCAGCGGTGGACCACCTAACCGTTTGTACGTCCCACCAGATGCTAGGACTGCTGTTTTGGACTTCTGTCACGGTTCTAAGCTCACCTGCCATCCAGGGGTGCGAAGGACCGTGGCAGTTGTTCGGCAGCGGTTCTGGTAGGCATCTTTGGAAGCCGACGTCTGGGAGTATGTCCGGGCCTGTACCACCTGTGCCAGGGGCAAGGCAGTCCACCAACCGGAGAAGGGACTCCTCCAGCCGCTGCCAGTGCCACATCGCCCCTGGTCCCACATCGGCCTGGACTTCGTCACGGGTCTCCCTGCGTCCCAGGGAATGACAACCATCCTGACAATAGTGGACCGGTTCTCCAAGGCGGCCCACTTCGTGGCCCTCCCAAAGCTCCCGACGGCCCAGGAGACTGCAGACCTCCTGGTCCACCACGTCATACGTCTGCATGGTATCCCTGCAAACATCGTCTCGGATCATGGTCCCCAGTTCTCCTCGCAAGTCTGGAGGAGTTTCTGTAGGGAACTGGGGGCCACCGTGAGCCTTTCGTCCGGGTACCACCCCCAGACCAACGGACAAGCAGAGCGGGCTAATCAAGAGCTAGAACAGGCCCTATGGTGTTTGACCTCCGTGCACCCGACGGCCTGGAGTCAACATCTGGCCTGGATCGAGTACGCTCATAACAGTCAGGTTTCATCAGCAACCGGCCTCTCCCCATTTGAAGCATGTTTGGGGTACCAGCCACCATTGTTTCCGGCTGTGGAGGGAGAGGTCGGGGTTCCCTCGGTCCAGGCCCACCTCAGGAGGTGCCGTCGGGTGTGGCATATAGCCCACTCTGCCCTGCTGAAAGCCCGGACAAGGGCAAAGAGCCATGCAGACCGCCGATGTGCCCCGGCCCCAGACTATCAGCCTGGGCCTGGGAGGTCTGGCTTTCAACCAAGAACATTCCTCTCAACACGGAGTCACCAAAACTCATGGACAGATACATCGGACCCTTCAAGATCACTAAAGTCATCAGTCCAGCCGCAGTGAAGCTGAAACTCCCAGCTTCACTGCGGATTCATCCCGTGTTTCATGTCTCCAAATTGAATCCATACCTGGAACTCTACTCGCAGCTGGAGCTGGGTTTGTGGACGGTGGAGAAGTAACGACCTTCACTCCTCGCTCCACTTACGTTAAGTAGTAGTTCAGGCTCTGCCGTTGAATTGTTCCTGAGTTGGAGGTGGAGGTGTCCCCTCCAAGTGGATAAGAACTGTGAGTTTGCTGACTGCTTACTGGGTGTCCACACACCCACCATTAACCTGTTTTTGTTCCTGCCAGCAGTACTGGATCTGACAGCTGAAGCAGAGGCCACCTGGGGACTCGGGACTTGGCGGCTTCAGTATAATGTAGGTCTTCATTGGCGGCGGAACCTTGTGGGCCCCGGCTCTTCTCTGGATAGGCGTCTCCTACCCTCGGGCCTGCCCACACGTCACCAATTGTATTTTGTGATTGACTGTCTAAAAGCAGTATTCGACCTATTGTGCACATTTGCCACAATAAATTGTATTTATTGGATTATCTATTGACCGTTCATTTGTGCCCCCTGTTGTGGGTCCGTGCATTACACTTTCCCCAACAAGATTTGTGATTTGAAGGATGTTTGATCTGTGGCTGTGTCCTGTGGTCATATCCGTGGAAGATAGGGCCCTTTGTCTTGTGTTTTTTTTTTTTTTTTATCCCAACATTTCCTGATTTGGGGTTGCAGATTTGTGATTTGAAGCGTTTGATCTGTATCTGTGTCCTGTGGTCATGACTGTGGAAGATAGGGCCCTTGGTCTTGTGTTTTGTTTTTTTTTTCCATCCCAACCTTTCCTTTAGGGTTGCAGATTTGTGATTTGAAGATAGGGCCCTTGTGAGAACCACCAACACAACAGATGACCAGAAACTAACTAAGTTTGTCTCTTGTGTCTTTGTCTCATGCACATGTGCGCGCGACTGACACACACACACACACACACACATCTTTATGGGCGAGAATGAACAGTTGAGGCTCCACCAAATCCCTAAAAGCTGTCATTGACTTCAAACACTGTGGATTCTTCACAGTGGAGTGCGTGTGCATATATTTTTCTATAGGATCCCTTTGATATGGCGTCCACAGAGCGGGTGCCCCGTGCTTTATATACTGCAGCAGCCCCCGTACAAAATGATACGAGCTGAGTATTTATAAGTGTGCTGTAAATATAAAAGCGCTCTTATTTCTTTTGATGCACATCCAACACCAGGACATTTATAGCAAGGGAACGTTTGCACAGCGAATACACAATGTCTATACACACGTATATATTCATTCATTAAAATGTAAAAAACATGTTGAAGATCCATATGGCAAGAAGAGAAACACTGCTGTCTGTGTGCATATATGTGGCGTATCAGTCCGCAGAATGATCGTTTGCCAATTTACACAGTGCATTAATTTTCATGAGTGAAGCGTGTGTAATTTATGAGTGGTGTGGGATTGCATGTATCTATCAGCTCCAGAGTGACACGTGTGGGGTGATAATCTATTCCGTGACCCAAATTTATGTGTTGAAAAGCCACAAAAACGGCACCGCAGCCCTCCTGTATGATTTCGCAGAGTTATCGCCGCGTGTGCTAATGGTAAATGCGCGGTAAAGGGAGCGTGTTATCCATCTTATCCAGAGGAGATGTTTTCGAAAGCAGCGCGGTTATTAATAAATGCATGAGGGTGAAGAAAAAGAGGAACATTCTGCATCTTTGCAAAAATAAAATAAAAAAAAAAATCCGTCCTTGTTAGCGTTCTCTCGTACGCCACGTGTGCTAGGAGCTACAACCTAGATGAGAGACATATTATCTCTGGTCAGCCGTCCTATCTATTATTCAGCGCTCTGTGAGAAATACTAGTGGCAAGATAAACAGCAGTCACTTACAATATATCCCCGAGCAGCGTTGCAGCGTTCACGAGCAGAAACAATGTTAATAATAAGGAGATAGTGGAGTTTCTGCAAAAGTGCACTGAAGCACAGGACTTTGATATTTAAGGGTCCATATTAATTAAATGTAAATTAGATCGGGCAAAAAAAAAAAAGTGTGTGATGTGTTTTCCAGTGACTGGAAGAGAATTCTATACCACCAAATATTCCATAAAAGGAATCATTTTTGTGTTGTTTTTCTGCTTTTAAATCTGGTGGAGAGTCACAGTTATATGAGGGCTGGTGTCCAAAACCGCAGCCTTCTGATCCAAGGGAGGATCAAATCTGGAACCTTCTGGAGCAAAGCCGAGCAGGTCAAACACACAAATGGCACCTTTCCACAGGGTACATTGAACAGTATATTCAGTGTGAACTCCCCCCCCCCACACACACACATACACACATTTGTACATTTGCTTTGGTGTGGCCATTAAAAATTATGACCCACATTTCCACTCGTGCATGTGTTCACGTGCACACACACTTATCTCTGTGTTTTACCTCATACTGCAAATCATCAATCAGTTTAGGGGGGGGGGGGACTTACAGTTTTAATAGAGAGATTACTTGCATATGTTTTTTTGACATATTGATACCAAGGACTGTGTCTCAATTCAGGGGCCGCATCCTTTGAAGGCTACATTCTGTGACGATCTGGTCCTTACAAGACCGAACCGCAATTCTGAAATGAGATGGCCTAGCAACTTTCCCCATCCCTACGCCCTGTTGCCTAGCAACCTTGAGAGGCACACGACAAGTTAGGGTAGTGGGTGTAACCTGAAGTTTTGTAATAATTTATCAATTCTTATACTTACAAACATGACTTTTTTAGTTACTGTATTAGTTACTTTATACAGTTACTCTATAATGTAACTGTATAAATAAAGAACTTTTCAAAGCGGCAACACTGTTTACAATTGTATATATTGAGCTTGAAATTGATCCTTTAAAAAAAATAGCAACAATTTTGTTTTAAAGAAAAAGAAACTCATGCTGTGAGTTGTTTGGATGGCAAACAATACAACTGTTCCACCAGATACATCCTTCGTTTTTTTGGGGAAAAGAAGGCTGGATTCCAAAGAGCTTTTGAAATGGGACAGTCTATTCATGACATTAAGACGCATGTGGCCAACGAATGCAGCCTTAGAAGGATGCAGCACCTGAATTGAGACACAGCCAACCTTATAATGGGCCTTTAGCTCTCTTATGGAAATAAATCTGAAGAAAAAAAAAAATCAACCTTTTATTTGTGTGTGTGTGTGTGTGTGTGTGTGTGTGTGTGTGTGTGTGTGTGTGTGTGTGTGTGTGTGTGTGTGTGTGTGTGTGTGTGTGTGTGTGTGTGTGTCTCAAACTGCTGAAATACGATCTTCTGTGACATGTCACACAAACCACCTCAGGCCAACATTATATAAACTGCAGGTATGTTCCCACATGCACAGATGTAGATTTTTTTTTTAAACAAATTGTGAGCATTTTTAACATAACCCTCCCCCCCAACTATAATCCAAAAAAAAAAAAAAGATTCCTCACAATATGACCACTTTAAATAATTTTTCAAATCCATATCAGATTGTTTGTTGGATAAACATGCCCCAAACAATCACGCTTTAAAAAAAAATAAAGAAATACACAGAAGTGAGTGATTGTATAATGCATCATATTTTGCTTTTTGAAAATATTTTTTAAAAATCTGCTTTTGTTGAAACACATTTGGTTTTATTTGTTCTTCCAGTACACACAATGCCAAACCAAATAGCTCTTTTTTTCTTTTTTTTTTTTTTTGCTTTTTAGGCATTTGGATGCTGTCTGTTGCTAAGCAACCGCATCCTCCAAATTGTCAGGTTCAGGGCCACATTACCCCCCACCACTGACTGCAATTTAAAAGAAAGGGGGGGGGGGGGGGTTAAAAGCAAAGGGAAAGCTACTTTGTTCATGAGCACCATCACCAGGATTCCCCATCTAAATAAATCCAAATATTTCAATATGTGAACGGGCACTCCTCACATATTATAATTTCCAGGGCTGCCAGGTTTTTTTTTTCTCCCCACATTTAATCACATTCAACTTTCATTCTTTCCAGCATTGCAATTTTTCCCTTGCTCTCTCTCGTTTCTGTTCCTTTTATCAACAGTCACTCTCCCTCAGTTTGCTCGTCTTTGTCTCCGCTGCGCACACACGCACACACACACACACACACACACACACACACAAGTGCACGCCTCACTCATATACAGTATGTCTATGAGGCAGACTGTCTCTATAATTGGGTTATTCTCCTCTTCACCAGTCTGATGCTTTCAGACACACATGCAGTCGTGCACACACACGCTGTAGTTTGATTTGTGGAGATGTTTTCATACAGATTGTTGCTGAGGTAGGAGAAGTGCACCCATGCATGTTTTTTTAGGCCTATAAGGGATGTCTAGGACTGAGTTTTGATTTGACACAAAGGTTAGAATAATCAAAAAGATCTCAGAGAAACGCATGCATTTTATCGTTCTTTGTACAACACATTATTTACATAATCTCCAACATTTTTGCATCTTTTGATCTATGTTTTATATTGAGCTCGATGCGGCACTTACAATTTAAACTGTATAACTGACACTGTATTGTGATTGTTTTACTTACAGTGCGGTAAAAAGTACTTAGTCAGCTCCTGATGCCTGTGCACCAGGCTGGGAAGAGTGAATCTACAATAGTCAAGCAGGTTGGTGTGAATAAATCAACTGTGGGAGCAATTGTAAGAAAATAGAAGACATACAAGACCATTGATAATCTCCCTCCATCTGGGGCTCCACACTAGATGTCATCCCGTGAGGTCAAAATGATCATGAGAACGGTGAACAAAAATCCCAGAACTACACAGAGGGACCTGAAGAATGACCTGCAGAGAGCTGGGACCAAAGTAACAAAGGCTACACACTACGCACAGAGGGACTCAAATCTTGCAGTGCCAGGCGTGTCCCCCTACTTAAGACAGTACGTGTCCAGGTCCATCTGAAGTTCCCTAGAGAGCATATGGATGATCCAGAAGAGGATTGGGAGAATATCATGTGGTCAGATTAAATCAAAATAGAACATTTTGGTGAAAACTCAACTCGTTGTGTTTGGAGGAAGAAGAATGCTGAGTTGCATCCCAAGAACACCATACCTACTGTGAAGCATGGGGGTGGAAACATCATGCTTTGGGGCTGTTTTTCTGCAAAGGGGACAGGACGACTGATCCGTGTTAAGGGAAGAATGAACGTTGCCATGTATCATGTGATTTTAAGCCAAAACCTCCTTCCATCAGTGAGAACATTGAAGATGCAATGTGGCTGGGTCTTCCAGCATGACAATGATCCCAAACACACTGCTCGGGCAATGAAGGAGTGGCTCCGTAAAAAGCATTTCAAGGTCCTGGAGTGGCAGAGCCATTCTCCAGACCTCAACCCTGTAGAAAATTTGTTGAAGGAGTTGAAAGTCCATGTTGCCCAGCGACAGTCCCAAAACATCACTGCTCTAGAGGAGATCTGCATGGAGGAATGGACCAAAATACCAGCTACAGTGTGTGCAAACCTGGTGAAGACTTACAGGAAACACTTGACCTCTGTCATTGCCAACAAAGATTATGTTACAAAGTATTGGGTTGAACTTTTGTTATTGACCAAATACTTATTTTCCACCAATTTACAAATAAATTCTTTAAAAATCCTACAGTGTGATTTCCTGGATTTTTTTTTCTCATTTTGTCTCTCACAGTTGAAGTGTACCTATGTTGAAAATTACAGACTTCTCTCAGCTTTCTAAGTAGGAGAACTTGCACAATCAGGGCTGATGTATACCCTGCACACGCCACAATATACGAGGTCTATTAGAAAAGTATCAGACCTTTTTATTTTTTGCAAAAACCTGATGGATTTGAATCACGTGTGCTTGCATGAGCCAACCTTGAATCTTCGTGCGCATGCGTGAACTTTTTCACGGCTGTCTATTGCGTCATTTCCTGGTAAGCAGCCTTTGTGTGGGTCGTGTGTTGTGCTCTCGGCGGATTTTCATTTCAAGGAAGAAGACTGAACAACTGGAGCAGCACCGCATCAAATTTTGCCAGAAACTGGGAGACAGCCAGGTGGAAACCATTCGGGAGATTCAGACGGCTTTCAGTGACGATCCTCTGGGCATCACACAGATTAAGGAGCGGTACGACCGGTTTAAAGACATCCGCACAACGGTGTAGAGCAAGCCATGCTCCGGTCGGCCATCAACATGCTGAAACGACCAGATCATTTCCAAAGTGAATGCTGTGGTGATGCGGGACCGTCGTGTGACTATCCGAGAAATTGCAGAAGAGGTGGACATCAGCACTTTTTCAGCAGGGTTAGGGTTAGGGCTGGAGCCTATATCCCTGCAGTCATGGGGTGTGAGGCAGGGTACACCCTGGACAGGATGCCAGTCTGTTTGCAGGGACATATTTATCTTGTATAGGTAACATAATTATTATGCAATTCAGACAATATACTTTATGTATTTTAAATAAATACTGTCATTATTATTGATTTAGAGTAATTATATTTTATTAATGAGGATTATGCATTTCAAATAAATAGGATTTATTACAGTGATGAATATGCATCATGTAAGGTTTATTTGGTAGGTTTGTATTAAAATTGTCTAAAAAAGTAAATGGGAATTAGTTATGTAATAAAATTACATAAATCTTAAAAGTTAGGGTAAATATTTCTGTGAGTGTTTGGCCTGATCACACGCTGAGCAGCAACAGTTTGTACCTCAGTCACTCGGTGCACCAGTTGCCTTTAGTCATTCCACATGGTTCAGAGTATCTTTTAATGAAATCATGACTGAAAAATGATCATTTGCAGACCTCTGGCTTTTAGTCTAGCCACCGGGGGGTGCAAACCATCTGAACGTGATGCCAGCCATTAGCCCAAATACATAGAGTGCAAACATCAGGAAGGGCATCCAAAGCAAGGAATCAATCCACTTACATCTCCAAGAGCTAATTGTGCAACCCAGAGGCAATATATGAAAGTGGAAGATTTTAATAGATGATCAATATGGCATGCCACTGGCTGTAAACTACTGGCATCTGGCCTCCGGGTCCGGAGTCTGAAACCTCTGATGTATAGTTTGTGTATTTTCTCGAAAATGCCTAGGCGGTTAAATATGGACGGATGCACACAGGGAATACAGTTATGATGAAAGGGCACATATTTGTAAGGTAAAGTGAAGAGGACCCTTACATCTAACCCTGACCCATGTCCACATTCTTCTCTGCTTCTTTTTTTTTTTTTTTTTTTTGCAGAGACATGCATCTCAGTGAGGTGACCCTGCTTTAATGCGTGTTGAAAAGGTCGCTTGCGTGCTCCCGAACTGTCCACTGATTCAGACGGCTCTCCTAGGACCACAAGCATGGCTGCGCATCAGTGTAATACCTCCAGACACCAGGGACATACACTGTTTACATCACTGACACCCCTCACATGTGTGCGCACACACACACACACACACACACACACACACACACACACACACACACACACACACACACACACACACACACACACACACACACACACACACACACACACACAAGCAGAAAATCAAAAGCAATAGCATGCCTGAGTGGGTGTCAAACCGAAGTGCTTGGGGATTTAAACCTGTTTGAAATCATCCTGACACAGTAAACTACACTGTATGATGGACCATCCTTTACACTTGTGTTTTCAGTTAATGAGGAAAAAAACACAGAAGAAAATAGGGCAACTGCAACAGAGACAAAAGAGGATTCATGATGCCAACAAAATGTGGAATAGCGCTTCTCCATCTGCAACAGATGCTCAAAGCGCTTTACAATAATGCCTCAGATTCACCCCGATGTCAGGGTGCTGCCATGCAAGGTACTCACTACACACCGGGAGCAACTAGGGGATTAAGGCCCTAGGGTCCTTAATCATACAAAGGCTGGGATTTGAACCAAGGATCCTCTGGTCTCAAGACCAACACTTGACCACTAGTCATCACCTCCCCTTGACCATTAGAGGGCACTGGTGAAACAGGGACATAGTTGTTGTGCGGCAAAAGCGTCAACAAAAACAATAAGCGTCCCAGTTGTTTTGTTTTAAACTGCACAGTATTTGGTATTCACCCCTGCTTATTTGAAGGCCAAAATTATTTTTTCTCCTCTAACATCTACCTGCCTATGCAACAACTAAGTCATGATAATGACGTACAAGCTCTCAACCAATCAGCACCTGGCTGTTTTCAGAGTTCATCCAAGATGGCACCCAAACCACTTCACAATCAACAGATGTGTTTGGATCCAGACCCTGTTGTTAGTGGGCGGAGTTAAAATGGGGACCAGATGCTCAAGATGATAACTGACAGAGGAGAGAAAAGCTCAGAGCACAGAAGGGGTGAAGCTTTTGTCTTTGCATTGCACCATTAAGTCACTAAGGTCCTGACTTAGACATTTTCTATTTTCTGCAGAAAATTGTTGTTGGCTGCTATATTAAAGCTTAAAATTCCATTCATAGCACCTTTCAATTTTAGATCACAAAGATGTGAGGGTGTACTCAAACTGTGACGATTACACTAGCATTTGCCGATGGAGAATGAAAGGTTGATTAACATCGACCAGGGCCGAGGTCTGCAAGACTCTGCAGGAGCTAAGATAATCTCAGTGAGACAACGCCAAAGTTTGCTGTGGTCCTGAAAATGTTTTCAGCATAATTAAAATCTTTGACGTTCATCTTAAACTCTGGCAAGTGTTGAGCTCCGCTACTACTACATCACCTCTGCTAGTACCTTGTTACGGGTACGTTTGCCTCTTCTGGCCTCCACTGGTCACTATTGGAGGCTTGATTGGTGCATCACCTCCTCTGGAAATATGTAGAAATTCAAGATTCAAAGAAATTTATTGTCATATGCACAATATAGAACATGAACATGTTCCCTGCACAATGAAATGTGTCTACTGCATTTAACCCAATCCTAATTGCCAGTAGGAGCAGAAGTCGCCATTAGGCGCCCGGGGACCAGCTCCAGATGTACATCCCTGCCTTGGTCAACAGCAGGGCTGAGCAAACCGACCCATAACAAACAACACACACACAACACACAACACATGGGCCGGCCTGGTACATAAAACATATATATGAAAGCAAAACACGAGGGAAAAGGAGAAAAAAAAAAAAACCCTCATAGCTGCTGCATTACACAGCAGCAATGAGGGAAAAAAAATCCCCATCAGCACAGAAAAACAATAATCACAGAGACAAAAACAAGGACACAGGACGACAACCGAGATTTGAAAGGACCAGTTTATCAGAACACTCCGGAGGCAGCCTGTTTGGCGCCGTCAACGGCCTTGTCCGACAATCCTGGAGGGGGAGGGAGCAGCCCTGCGCAGTCTGAGCAATCCTGAACAGTTCTAACAGAGCTGGAGAAGCTGAGGGGAGGGGGGAAGACCAGGGAGCGAGGCTTAAGTGTTGATCTTCTGAGGAGGTTTTATCACAGCGACCTTGAAGTGCAGCTGTATTTGGGGAAGCCAAATGAATAGCCAGATTAGCAGACGCCTGAAAGATTCCACAGTTCTGAGAACAGAGTGGCTCTCAATGCATCTGAATGTAGAATGTGGTCTTCACAGACGGTCATAGCGGGTTTCCAGGGCCGCAATCCTGCTCGAGATGTTTTCCAACGCGCGGTTAACCCCAGCCGACTGCGCAGCCACTGCCTTCCCAATCGAATCAATCATGTAGGGCAGCCTGGAAGGACCAATCAAAGCTGCTTCCACTTTCTTGATTTTCCGGTAAACCAGCAAAGTGCCCGCTCCACACATCAGAAAGCCGGTCACCACCAAGCCGAATATGTACACATCTTCGACGTCCTCCACAGAAAGCATGTAAAGGCACATGACCTGCCATCTCCTCCACGAGTCCATCACGTAACCCATCACATGCGTCCCGGCAGGACAGGTCGGGTCCTCCGCCCCCGAATGTCTTGTAGAAAAAATAGTGTCAATTGCGTTCAGAGACCACTTTAACAGATCCATTTTTGTTGTTTTCCAGAAGAGCAAAGCTGCAGCCTCACAGACAACACGCCACAGAAGCAGGAGAGATAAGGAGGGAGGGAGAAGAGAAAAGTGCGTCCGTCTCGGTCGAGTGCAAGCTGGCAAAAAAAAAAAGAAATATGAAGAAATGTGAAGGAATATGTAGACTATGTCTCAAGGACTGAGCAGAAACAAGTGATGCAATTGGAGAGTTATGTCTTGGCTACATCACATGACTTCTCACAAATTGAGTTGACGATCAGTTAGAACCTGCCCTCCAATGGGAAACATTGAACTATGCCCTATACCAAGTTGGTGGACTGTCGCCCTCCACTGACCCATGTCGTCCTGCATTGAAGACAGGATATTTGGTCCCTTGGAGCGAGCCCTCTCTGGTGTTTCACAGAGATTTTTGAAAACCTGCTACGTCGGCCAGCATCAGCCACTTCACGCCATAGTGTGAATGGACCCTAAAGCTCCACATTCAACATAGTGATGCAGAGTGCAGCAGATATTCCATCAACATTCATTTTGGCTATGTACTGACTTTGGTTTGCCATTTGCTGGCACATCATCATCCATGAATATATTTGCTGACGTGTCTCACGCTGTGGCCGCGGCCAGCCTTTGAAATACTGAGCGGCTTGCTTTGATTTAGCACACTCCTCTGTTCCAGTGCACATGCCGCCTATGCGTCCTGTGGCTTTAATGTGGCCGTACAGTGTCCTGACAGATTTAGTATGTATTAGCTGGCAGATGGGCTCCAGTGCTCCCCTGGTGCTCCCTGTAATGATGAGCCATGTTCCTGTTTATCAGGCAGGACACACTTGACTCTCTCCTCGTCTGCTTTAGTTTCATCAACCCGTTCCTCTTCCTTCTTCTGTCTTTATCTGTCTTTCTCCACAAGCCCTCTCACTCTGAATCAAAGCGAAGCAGCCCTGCAGGAATGTCTCCATCTTTACCTTTAAACGCCATCATCAAATGTATGTTCGAGTGCACACGCTCTCTGGGGAAAATCAGAACTGTGTTCACAACATGATACACTGTGTTAATTATTGCCCTCCTCTTGATGTGTCACACCAATATCTCTCCCCTAAGGTAAGTGACAAAATCCTTATGGCAGTGTAGCAGATGGTAGAAAGAAACAAGGGGAAGAAAAGTGTGACAGCTTTGACAGCTTAGGCATGCTTTTAATTGACTGAACCCCTGTCATCATGGGAGTTATGAGGAGATAGAGGGCTGATGTTCATGGTGATCATTTGTTTTTCAGTGTTTCTTCACACAGGTTAAAGTTGGATGACAGTGTTTCATAGGTAATGAGACTCAAGGAGCTATGCTGGAACCACTTGTCTTTTTGGTTTACCTGTCTGATTTTCATGCACAGAAGTGCATTTCTCTGTAGGCCCATGTGTGACAAACTGAGCATGTCTGTGCATGAATGTATGTGGGAAGTCATTGTTAAGAGACAGTGACAGGGAATTAGTTAGCAGCAACAACTCTACTACCACTACCACTATGACTAATAACAATATGGGTTAGTACCTGTTAGTAGCCCATCCATTTGTGCTGTCAGGCACACATGGAGTGCTGTTAGCTTCTTCATCCAGTAGATATGGATCATATTAGGTCCTGGTGCTGTCCAGCTCTTCATCCCTGAGACTCATTGGATGTCTGCCTTCATGATGTTGCCTGGTCCTTCTTCTGGGAGGTGGCTGTGGTGTGCTTGTAGGTCCACCAACCACTTGGCATTGGTGTTGTGGGGTGCCTCTTTCTACCAGATGTTTTTCTAGTATTGCTAAGTCTTAGGTTTGGGCAGCCCTGTCCTTTTGTTATCATTTTCCTCTTTCAGCTGCGAGTACATCCTGGCTGGGTCATTGGAGAACAGGCCATTTATTTTCTCGACCTCTGCTTCTCTGGTGTATCCTTCAGCAGACTAGCCAGAGCTCTGAGCGGTTTTTTTTTTTGGCAATTTCGAGGGAAGCTTGAATGACAGTGTTTAATAGGTAATGAGACTAGGTGCACCTCAAGGAGCTATGCTGGAACCATTTGGTTACCTATCTGATTTTCCTGCAGAGAACTGCATTTTATATACACTCAACAAAAATATAAACAAAACACTTTTGGTTTTGCTCCCATTTTGTATGAGATGAACTCAAAGATCTAAAACTTTTTCCACATACACAATATCACCATTTCCCTCAAATATAGTTCACAAACCAGTCTAAATCTGTGATAGTGAGCACTTCTCCTTTGCTGAGATAATCCATCCCACCTCACAGGTGTGCCATATCAAGATGCTGATTAGACACCATGATTAGTGCACAGGTGTGCCTTAGACTGCCCACAATAAAAGGCCACTCTGAAAGGTGCAGTTTTGTTTTATTGGGGGGGGGGATACCAGTCAGTATCTGGTGTGACCACCATTTGCCTCATGCAGTGCAACACATCACCTTCGCATAGAGTTAATCAGGTTGTCAATTGTGGCCTGTGGAATGTTGGTCCACTCCTCTTCAATGGCTGTGCAAAGTTGCTGGATATTGGCAGGAACTGGTACATGCTGTCGTATACGCCGGTCCAGAGCATCCCAAATATGCTCAATGGGTGACATGTCCGGTGAGTATGCCGGCCATGCAAGAACTGGGACATTTTCAGCTTCCAAGAATTGTGTACAGATCCTTGCAACATGGGGCCGTGCATTATCCTGCTGCAACATGAGGTGATGTTCTTGGATGTATGGCACAACAATGGGCCTCAGGATCTCGTCACAATATCTCTGTGCATTCAAAATGCCATCAATAAAATGCACCTGTGTTCTTCGTCAATAACAGACGCCTGCCCATACCATAACCCCACCGCCACCATGGGCCACTCGATCCACAACACTGACATCAGAAAACCGCTCACCCACACGACGCCACACACGCTGTCTGCCATCTGCCCTGGACAGTGTGAACCGGGATTCATCCGTGAAGAGAACACCTCTCCAACGTGCCAAACACCAGCGAATGTGAGCATTTGCCCACTCAAGTCGGTTACGACGACGAACTGGAGTCAGGTCAAGACCCCAATGAGGACGACGAGCATGCAGATGAGCTTCCCTGAGACGGTTTCTGACAGTTTGTGCAGAAATTCTTTGGTTATGCAAACCGATTGTTTCAGCAGCTGTCCGAGTGGCTGGTCTCAGACGATCTTGGAGGTGAACATGCTGGATGTGGAGGTCCTGCGCTGGTGTGGTTATACATGGTCTGCGGTTGTGAGGCTGGTTGGATGTACTGCCAAATTCTCTGAAACGCCTTTGGAGACGGCTTATGGTAGAGAAATGAACATTCAATACACAAGCAACAGCTCTGGTTGCTGTCAGCATGCCAACTGCATGCTCCCTCAAATCTTGTGATAAAACTGCACCTTTCAGAGTGGCCTTTTATTGTGGGCAGTCTAAGGCACACAATGTGCACTAATCATGGTGTCTAATCAGCATCTTGATATGGCACACCTGTGAGGTGGGATGGATTATCTCAGCAAAGGAGAAGTGCTCACTATCACAGATTTAGACTGGTTTAGGAAAAATATTTGAGAGAAATGGTGATATTGTGTATGTGGAAAAAGTTTTAGATCTTTGAGTTCATCTCATACAAAATGGGAGCAAAACCAAAAGTGTTTCGTTTATATTTTTGTTGAGTGCACATATATATATATATATATATATATATATATATATATATATATATATATATATATATATATATATATATATATATATATATATATATATATATATATATATAATTCTGGGTGTTATAACATTTCGGGTTGAGATGAAATGAGACTTTCAATTCAACATTAAGGACCTGATTTACTAAGATCCATGATAACTAGTGCCAAATTGTGTGGGCAATCCAAACTTGTATGTTGGGGTGAAGACAGTTTTCCAAATGATATATGAAGAGTAAATGCGCAATTAATAGCTGGTGGTATTCTGACATAGACAGCATTGTATACATGACATTTTTGCATCTGTTAATGGCCATGAGCACAAAATGAAACGAAATCAGCCAGTAAAGTTGCCTTACTGGATGCAGGTGCAAGACACTTCTGTATCCACATCTAACATACAAGGAAGACAACTCAATACTTGAATAGCAGTATAATTTATTTATTCATTATTGATGTGCACAGTAGCGCACACAGCAGAATACGCACGCAGCAGAATGCACACACAGTGCGCAGTGCTGGGAATCTTTAAGGGATGATGTGTCACACGTGGTGGAACGCACAGCTGTGTGTGCTCTGTGCCTAGAGTTGTTTGTGTGCATTTCACCAGCAAAACGCACAAGCAGAACACAAGCGTTTATTCTTAAAGGGGGCAGGGCCATGAGGTAAACAGTAAAAATCTTTAAATACACCTGATGTTTACAATGAATCTTTTTTTTTTAATTCTGTGTATGAGGTGGGAGTGGTCTCACAATCAGCACCCGCTAAATTTCCTTTTGCCCCATAAATCATGTTGTATGTGCAAACCTCACCTGTTTGTATGTTCTGTCCCAGATGTTTGTGCTCTCGTGTGGACAAACCCGAAGTTGCATATTCACAAAAGCAAATGCACAAAATTGACAATATATGCAATTTTGCGCACATGACAGACACAGTCCTTGTTGTGCGCTGTTATTAAATCAGCATGTCGGTCTATTTGCGATTGCAATGGTGTTTGCACGCAAATCAGGCACTAAATATTGTGACTTTCTGGCTCTCAGAATTTCCTGGAAGTTCAACATTAATCGGTGGAATGGATTCAGAACACCTTAAAATGACATGAAATGAATAATTCTGCAGACTTTCTGGTTGTAATTGGACAGAAGCCTAAAATACTAAAACAGTGTTGCATCTTTCCATTAATTACAAAAGCCACTCAAACATGCACGCTCGTCCTTTGTCGTCCTGCAGCTCACGGACAACAGCGTGATGAGCAGGTTTCCGCTGTTCTGCTGCTGTGACTTGTGGGCAAACGCCCACAGTGAAAATGACGATCCAGAGAATATCGTGGCATGCATTCCCAGGCTACTTGTGACACAAACCTATGTCACCGCTGAGCTCGTACAACTTCCTCAGCAGCACGTCCTCCACCCTCAGGCTCTTCCTCCGAACCAACAGCAGTGCTTATAGAGGCAGAAAGTGTCCCAGTAACAAGTACACACAGCAATCCACGCCAACAAAGCACGCCATTCCAGGCAGTGGGGATTTCAGAGACAGTCAATTATGACAGGGGAGCTAAATTAGCAGCATACTGGGACAGATGGTGGATGTAGCTGCGGGTTGAAACATATGGGAATGCAAAAGCACAACGATTGGCCATCAATTCAAAGGCAACCTGTGATGCGTTTCCAGCTCGAACACGCGCATACGCAGGCATAAAAACACAAACGCACACACAGTTGCAGTCTGTCACTCCGGTTACGAGCACCTTAGGGCTCCAGAAATGTTGGGCGGACAGATGATGCAATAATGTCATATTATGGATCAGAGTAATAAATGTAGGCCGTACACGCTGATATCGTTTTTGTTTTTTTTTCTTTTTTGTGCACTTTTAAACACACACAGTGAAAGAGTGTCAGCAGCTGTAAGAATGAACTTTGAAGTTCATGCAAAAATTCTGTGAGAGCGTTTCTTCCACTTCTTTAACCTTTCTTGTATGTTCTCTCTCTTTTTCTGCAACACAAGATTGAGGAGAAAAAAATGTACATACACACAAATGATGGTTAAGTTGTCAGAGAGTATAAATACAAACACTTTAAACCAAATGCGAAGTATATTAAAGGTATAGAGCCATTGTTTGTTTGTTTTTTAAGATTTAAGTCATAAAAATAATTTTCTTTGGCACCACTATGATTTTATTTCTTAGCATTTAGATCAGGGATTCATAATATGATACTGCCAATATGATCAAAATTCATGCTGTCTGGAAACAATTTAGAATTTCAACCCCTGAGGGGGAGAAATTCAAGGGATCGGATGCTATGACCAACATTTGATAGATTTGTAAGTGATGTACAAGAAATCTTTTGGATGTTAATGTAAAATGTGTCACAGGAAATCTCAAAACATCACATGTGTAAAAACACTTCCTCCTGTAGTTAGTCTGCATGACAGCAATGAAGGAAAAGAAACTTTCCCCCAGAAAAATATGGCATCTTCATTAAAATAAGCTGTAATTTGCAACATGTTACAAAAATAAACCTATACATTATAATGCTTGGATTTTGGTAGAAAATAAATCTTCTTAGTTTTGTGAATTATGAAAGGCCCTATAGCTTTAACACACCATTTATTTCATGTATAAAAGGCTATATTAATTAAATTAAGATAAATTGCTTTATTAAATTATATGATTGAGTTTACTAATGCATTGACCTAATGTATTTAACAACCATGAATTTGACATGTTTTCTTCCTCAGTGTTTATTTTCATAATTAAAATCTTCAGTTATTTTACATATTTTGTATGAGAATATTCCTATTGCTATGTAACAGCTTTGGCTTTTGTTAAATTGCATTGTCCCATAATTGATTGGTGACTCCTAAAAAATTCAAGTGTCATAAAATTTGTGCATCTGTAAATGATGTTTGTTAATTGATAGTATGTTAAAAGCATGCAGGGTGTACAAATGACTCCAATTTACCTCCAAGCAAGTCTGACTCATTTACCTCTGCAAGCAACAAAGGTATTTTTATTTTTTTCTGATTGAATTACACTAATTAATTACAAAATACACAAGAAACTGCAAATGCCATCTTAATAACTATGAAATAAATTGCATTTTGGTGTAATTTTTTTGTGGATCATCACTTTCTCCATCATTCCTTCAACAAATGCCAGTTAATGATGGAATGTGATTCCATTTTTGTTGACAGGAACATTGATGTCAAAACTTTGCAAACCTCCGGGGACACATCATTCAGCATTCACCGTGTCAGTTATTTATGTTTTTTTTTTTTTTTTTTTAATATGTCATTACTGAGAATATGCTATGGAAAAGTGTGAATTTTCTGGCTTCCACCTCTGACACAATTATTTCAGTTTCCACTGTTGTGAAAATCTAGAGTTTTCTATTATTAATTTTTGTGTATCTTCCAGAATTAAAAATAGATGTGTAGATTGTGTACCTACATGGCTGTTGTGTGGTTCAAAGCAGATCCTGACAGTGTGCCTCAGCGTCTGTTGGGTTGCTGGAAATGAAGTCTTGCCTCAGGCCTTGAAGAGTTGGTAGCATTCACGGGTTGTGGCAAAAGTTCCCAAGCATCTCCTTGCATTTATGCACAGTTCTGGAAAAGATCTGACATTTCGTGGGGTGATTCAGGTGTCCGATATGTCAGAATCCCCGGTAACAACTGTGACATGTACATGATGTGAAGTGGGCGTTGGCTGAATGATGAACACAAAATTTAAAGAATAAAAAAAGGAACAATTTATTTTGCTTTAAAAAAATATTTATAGAAATAGATTTTGTATGACACAAAATACATCAAAGTTATAAAAATCAAAATTAATGTGTACAGCTGATATATATGAAAATGATATACAGTAGTGTTCAGAATAATAGTAGTGCTATGTGACTAAAAAGATTAATCCAGGTTTTGAGTATATTTCTTATTGTTACATGGGAAACAAGGTATCAGTAGATTCATTAGATTCTCACAAATCCAACAAGACCAAGCATTCATGATATGCACACTCTTAAGGCTATGAAATTGGGCTATTAGTTAAAAAAAAAAGTAGAAAAGGGGGTGTTCACAATAATAGTAGTGTGGCATTCAGTCAGTGAAGCACCTGTTGAACATGCTTTTCTCTTTGAAGCCTGAGGAAAATGGGATGTTCAAGAATTGTTAAGAAGAACAGCGTAGTTTGATTAAAAAGTTGATTGGAGAGGGGAAAACTTATACGCAGGTGCAAAAAATTATAGGCTGTTCATCTACAATGATCTCCAATGCTTTAAAATGGACAAAAAAAACCCAAAAACAGACATGCGTGGAAGAAAACGGAAAACAACCATCAAAATGGATAGAAGAATAACCAGAATGGCAAAGGCTCAACCATTGATCAGCTCCAGGATGATCAAAGACAGTCTGGAGTTACCTGTAAGTGCTGTGATAGTTAGAAGACGCCTGTGTGAAGCTAATTTATTTGCAAGAATCCCCCGCAAAGTCCCTCTGTTAAATAAAAGACATGTGCAGAAGAGGTTACAATTTGCCAAAGAACACATCAACTGGCCTAAAGAGAAATGGAGGAATATTTTGTGGACTGATGAGAGTAAAATTGTTCTTTTTGGGTCCAAGGGCCTTGTTGGATTTGTGAGAATCTACTGAATCTACTGGTACCTTGTTTCCCATGTAACAATAAGAAATATACTCAAAACCTGGATTAATCTTTTTAGTCACATAGCACTACTATTATTCTGAACACTACTGTATACCAAATTTTCCGGAGTACAAATTGCTTTTTTAACAATTTTGGGAGGTCATGCAGTTTATATATATATATATATATATATATATATATATATATATATATATATATATATATATATATACACACACACACACACACCTAACAAACTTCAACCACTATCAGATACACTTCTGAAGGAACAGTCCAGGAAGTCGAAAACCTAGATTTTAGTCTTGATTGAGAAGCTCCTCAGTGAGCTTCTGAAGTTGTGCAAACATTGCACATGCTAATTCCACAAATATCACATCATGATCAGCAAAGTCACCATTAATGCACCCTTTCCTCACTGACAAAGGCACCCATGTTGCTAGACTTATGAACACCCGGTCCATGCAAGAATAGTTTACATCATGTCATCATGTTACGTAGCCAAAAAAGTGATGGGTCATCAGATCCCGATCAATGTACATTAACTTTCCTCTTTACGTTTGGTCTAACCATTCAAAACAGTCAAAACTATTCTTTTTTTTTTTTAATTTCATTAGCTCAATCAATAATTTGCATCACACAGCATTTTACCAAATTTGAACAACTTTCATTTTTGAGCCTTGTACAAACCGAAATTGGCTTTTGTCACCTTTTTTTTGCCCCATAACTCAATAACCTTGTGTGTAGAAATAATAAAAAACAGTATAAACCTTTGGAATAATTATGATGATAAACTGTTGTATACTTTTCAGCATAATTGGAACATTTTTAAATAAGTGATCTCTGTGTATAACACTGAATTGACAATCCCCCCTCCCCATATGTACACTCTAAAAAGTAATACAGTTGCTTTGGATATATCATAGTAAGAAACAGCTATACTGACTTTTGCTCCCATTTTGTATGAGATGAACTCAAAGATCTAAAACTTTTTCCACATACACAATATCACCATTTCTCTCAAATATTGTTCACAAACCAGTCTAAATCTGTGATAGTGAGCACTTCTTTGCTGAGATAATCCATCCCACCTCACAGGTGTGCCATATCAAGATGCTGATTAGACACCATGATTAGTGCACAGGTGTGCCTTAGACTGCCCACAATAAAAGGCCACTCTGAAAGGTGCAGTTTTATCACACAGCACAATGCCACAGATGTTGCAAGATTTGAGGGAGCGTGCAATTGGCATGCTGACAGCAGGAATGTCAACCAGAGCTGTTGCTCGTGTATTGAATGTTCATTTCTCTACCATAAGCCGTCTCCAAAGTCGTTTCAGAGAATTTGGCAGTACATCCAACCAGCCTCACAACCGCAGACCACGTGTAACCACACCAGCCCACATCCAGCATGTTCACCTCCAAGATCGTCTGAGACCAGCCACTCGGACAGCTGCTGAAACAATCGGTTTGCATAACCAAAGAATTTCTGCACAAACTGTCAGAAACCGTCTCAGGGAAGCTCATCTGCATGCTCGTCATCCTAATCGGGGTCTCGACCTGACTCCAGTTCGTCATTGTAACCGACTTGAGTGGGCAAATGCTCACATTCGCTGGCGTTTGGCACGTTGGAGAGGTGCTCTCTTCACGGATGATGCGAAGGAGATGTGTTGCACTGCATGAGGCAAATGGTGGTCACACCAGATACTGACTGGTATCCCCCCAATAAAACAAAACTGCACCTTTCAGAGTGGCCTTTTATTGTGGGCAGTTTAAGGCACACCTGTGCACTAATCATGGTGTCTAATCAGCATCCTGATATGGCACACCTGTGAGGTGGGATGGATTATCTCAGCAAAGGAGAAGTGTTCACTATCACAGATTTAGACTGGTTTGTGAACAATATTTGAGGGAAATGGTGATATTGTGTATGTGGAAAAAGTTTTAGATCTTTGAGTTCATCTCATACAAAATGGGAGCAAAACCAAAAGTGTTGCGTTTATATTTTTGTTGAGTATACATTCAATTGATTGATATATTCAATTTATTTAATTGACATGAATTAGCATTTGCTTAAATTATATTTTTTTAAATATAATTAATTTGTTTGGTAAATTTCATCCAGAATATTTGATAAAGGACAAATATACTTAATATTTGTACTTAGATTTACCAAGATCATCCAGTATATATATATTTTGTAAGTGTAAAATGTAAAATGTAAATGTAAAAAACCTGAGTAGAACACAGTAACAGTTTTTGCACCCTCTCGGCCCTTTCTGGAACCAGTTTGAAACCTCTGTTTTAGAGTGTAGGTCGACTACTGTGTCTAGCAAGTCACTTTACAGAAAAACTGGTTCAAAATGCTACTGCCAGACTTTTGACATGAAGCTGAAAGTTCGACCACATTACACCCATTTTGGTGTCTCTTCACTGGCTTCTTGTCCCAGTGAGATCAGATTTTAAGTTTCTGCTACTAGTCTATAAAATTAGCACCTCCCTACCTAGCTGACCTAATTAAACCCTACGTACCGGCCCGGACTCTGCGTTCTCAGGGTGCAGGACCACTTTGTGTCCCTAGGGTGAATAAGAAGTCTGCAGGTCACAGAGTTTTCTCTTATTGTGCCCCTGTTCTGTGGAATGATCTCCCTGCATCAATAAAACAATCAGATTCTATGGAGACTTTCAAGTCCAGACTTAAAACACACATATTTTCCCTTTAGTATGGTTAGCATACTGACATAGTGTAGTTCTACACTTTTTACTCTTTTAATTCATTTTATTAGGAAACGGAGTGGCCGCGGCCTCAACTTTACCTAAATTCTGGGTCTTTTAGTGAAGCTTATGGCTATTAGCTGGCGACCACCTTAGTATTTCCTGTTTTTCTTGTTGTTTAATGCTGACAAATTATACTGTATCTCTTGTCTTTCTGATGCCTGATTCTGTTTTTTTTTCCCTCTCTTTCTCTGTTTAAGGTGCAGCTCCATCCAGAGATGGGTGTGGTATTTGTGCTGGAGACCCTCCTGTCCTGTGCACCAACAGTATTTCCTGTATATTCATTTTGTGAATTGTTTTGTAATTTCTGCCTGTAGCATGGCCCAAGCAGAGGGTCACCCCTTTGAGTCTGGTCTGCTTGAGGTTTCTTCCTCAGAAGGACTTTTTCCTTAACACTGTTGCTTTGGGGGTTAGTAAGGTTAGACCTTACTTGTGTGAAGCGCCTTGAGGCAACTCCATTGTGATTTGGTGCTATGTAAATGAAAATAAATTGAAAATGAATTTAAAAAAGTGTTATATTTTCAACATGTTTGAAAGAGGAAGATTGCTGTGTAATACTTAATTGACTCATGCAATTGGAAGATTACCCTACATATCTGCATTCATCATTTTATACTGAGATTAGAGTGAAGTGACATTTTGCCACCTTCTTGAATACTAAAATAAACACGAAGCTATACTTTACCAATCTTTTTTTTTTTAAATAAGTCCCATATAGACCCCAAGGCCTGTTGGTGCCCATTCTTATATCTGGATTCAGTTGCCTGAAGCAGATGAGAGTCTACAAGTCTCCGTGAACAGGATGCTGGTCCAACATACTACTGCTACTTCCCCAGCCAAAGCTGGTAGCCTTTTACAGATGGGTGGACTGAGACATTTAAGTTAAAGTTTCTTGTCCATGGACAGACAGGTATTATGATCTTCCTAGACATCTCTTGACCTCCAAGGCCAAGAATCCAGAGACACAAATGAAAAGGCCTCGATAAAGGAATCTCCTAACAAGCTTCAACCACTATCAGATATGCTTCTGAAGGAACAGTACAGGAAGTCGAAAACCTAGAGGTCAAAATTGGTTGCTGGATAGTGTAGTTAACCCATATGGTCCGAGGGTCAACTATGACTTCACGTACAAATTCACCCAGAAAGACTACTCTCTGGAAGCCAACAGACAGTTTAAATTTTATTTTGGACACAATTTGATTTCATAACAACATGCAGAATGTTTATGAAACACAAACCAGAAAACTTATTCACTGTGGCCTGGCAATGCTGCTGGCCCTTACAGATGATGGGTGTTGACATTTGGAGTCAGAACTGGTGAAATGTCTGCCGGGTTATGATAAGAATAATGATAGGCAGAGTATGACCCACCTTTTGACCTGCAAGTTCGGAAAGGTCACGGCTCACTCTGCCAGGGGAAGTTTGCCAACGTCAACATTTCAGTGGTGTTGTTTTCCTTCAAAGTGGGCCTTGAGGAAATTGAATCCCACTTAAATTCCGTAAAAGCATGACGTGCTGTCCAAACAACCTGGAGAGCCTTTAACTGCTTTATGAACAGCAGAGTTCAATTTACAAGCCTTCCCTCCTACACGTCTGTGATACTAACCCGATTACTTCCTGCCATTACGTCAGCCCCCAACAATCAATAGGTACCATTAGTGCTAATCACTCTTTAATTAGCCATATATTCATGGTTTCATTTGCTTTGTGTGCTCAGATTAAATACAGATCACAGAGGTACCTGTTTCACCTGGGGGGGGGGGGGGGGGTCCTTTGCTTTCATCTATAAAACAAATTAAACACAGCAATCGTCTATTGCCGAGTTATAAGAGATCTTCTTACATGTGGTGTTGGATCACCCAGACAAGACACTAAACCAACAAGGATCAATTCAAAGGTTTAACAGAAGAAAGGAGGGTGTAGGGGCGTGTCTTATTGCTCATACAGTGAGGCATTAACAATGCCTTTTATACACTATGAATGATCTTCATCGCAGACCGAGCGGAGAGAAACTGCTCGCCTTTGGGCAAGAAGACTGAGCTTTGATTATTGATTCACTGCCTCTCTTCTTTCCACATAAGGTAGTGTTTTGACCTGATAGAACTGACACACAAAAAAAGAGAGAAAGAAGAGAGAGAATAGAAGAAACGGAGTGAGGCCTTTGAGGGAAACTTGTATTGAGTTGAAATGTAACAGTTTGGTGGAGTATAAAATACTGTACCATACAAAAGTTTTCTGAACCCAAAAACTGGGGATTTATTTGATTATTTTGTTTTGTTTTCATTTTTGGGTGAAAAAGAAAGAAAGAGGAACAGAAATCCAATATATTTGTTCAGGTTTTATGATTTAACTTGTTTTCTTTATGCAAACCTCATTTGACAAAAGCAAAAAGAAAAATACATTTTAGGCGCACTTATCTACGTCTTGGGATATAACAACACAAAGCTAGCTGCTGATGATCACAGGAATAAAATAATTCTAAAATACCGAATACATACACTTTGACTGACTTATAAATTACAGAAAGACTGAAGGAAATTGTGTTTTATCAAGTACAAGTAAATTTTTTTAACATTTTATCAATGAAAAGTGGTCACACTTTTCATTGAGAAGTGTCAGAGGCGTCAGGAATTGGTCTAAAAAGCATTATTTTCAAAGAGACGCGTTGCTTTTAGAGGCATCAGAAGCGTTGCGTCAAAAGCTGAGCTAAGGCGACGCTTCTGACGGGAGTCAAAGTTCAACCCAATCCAACTTTCGACGCTCTGAGCTGTGACGTAGCTTCGCATTGTCCAAAAGGAACAACTCGTCAGGCCTAAACACGGAAGACTAGCAGAAGAAACCACTGATGTGTACAAAACAGAAACGTGTCACAGGACTGCTCATTTATAGAGTAGTTTTCTGAAGAAAAACCCTTGGAAATGTTTTTTTGTTGTTGTTTGTTACCTCAAAATTTCTGATTACTGTTAAAAAAAAATTAGAATACTTGTAATTAAAATAGCTAAATAAATCAATAAATGGTTCTTTAGAAACCTTTCATCTGTAAATTAAAACCACCTGTTATTTCAGATTAAATCATTTCTTGTTTAACATAAGGAACCTTGACATTTATTTTTAGACAAAATAACATGGAAATTTGTAAATTTTTTAAGTCTGGCAGATTATTACTTGATTGTTCAAGCTACCTCAAGGAGAAGTGCACTGTTTAAGTGATAAATAATAAAATAAGGTAAGGATTTTCATTTAAAATAAGGATTAAAATGAAAGTATTAGCATTTGTTCATTGTTCATTCAGTTTTTTAAAGTATCAGATCGAGACTCAGTATCGACAGATACTCAAAAAAACCTGACTGGGACATCCCTAATATATATATATATATATATATATATATATATATATATATATATATATATAAACACACACACACACACACACATACATACATTGTAAAACAGTGTTGCGCCAAATTATTCATGTTCTTTAAAAAAAGGGGGGGAATTAATTCATTTAAACTGTATGCAGCATTGCACTGATTAATTTAAAGCCTAACTTTACACATTCCGTTTCTGTTAAAAGCAAATCTATCTTTTAGGACTGATTTGATGAAGTGAATGTTGCAGGGTAATTTTAAACCAGCAGGAAAACAGCACACTGTCTCCTTTGAAGAGGCGGTAATGGTCTCTGCTTTTTACTGATGTTAGCTTTGTGAATTTACATATCTTATGCCAGAAGCTTTGAAAAAAAAAAAAAAAACCTGCCTCTTTATGGCCACAACTACAAGTACCCAGGATGTTGCAAGAGAACAGCAACACACGCGGTTGTCAACGTACAGGCCTCAGATCAGTTCTCCTCTAAAAATAAACATCTCAAGCCTGCAGAGAAGCTCAAATTCAAACCTGACCTGGTGTCAGCGTGTCGTGGAAATGCGTGTCCTACGCAAGCCTTTGTTGTGGCACTACTCAGGAGGAGATTAAAGCTCTAGAGAGCACTTTGGATTAAAAGAGAGAGAAAAAATACCAACAATGCCTTCCAAATGTGATCTTCAATTCTCCTTTAAAGCAAGATTAAAATACATGTCATTCTGTTTTTTTCATTCATGCCACGAAAAATACACTCTTCAGATTGTCAGCTGAACAATCACAATCTTATGCCTTTACAAGGTGTTTTAAAAAAAAATGCTACTCAAGGCTGCGCAGCGCAAATAGAGCCGCCTAAATTAGAGATATTTTATGTTCTTAAGGTGGCCTTGCTTGTGTTTATTTCCTTCGCTGATGCTTGTGTCCGCGGCGGCTCCAAGGTCACGGTCTCCCAGCGCTTCTTTGGTCGGGATTATTCTGTGATTGTACTTGATGGCAGTACAGTACGTGCAGGTCGGTCACTCTCTCCGCCCGCACTCACAAACGTATCAACAAGGGGCTAAATGTGAGCGCCACGCAAGCCATGTTGCCGAGCAGAACCGTCTATTGTGTCAGGGGCGGGGGGCCGGAAGGGGGGGCATCAGCGCAAAACCTATTATGTCTGAGCCTGCATCGCCAAATCTTGTTACTCTGAACTGATGCAACAGGAATGCAATACAAACTCCCTCCCCTTCCTTACCTCCTTCCCTCCCTCTCTTTCTCTTCCATCTCCCCCTCACTTCCCTGCTCGATACCTGCTCCCCGACTGCAGTGCTTCTTCCTCGCCCCTGGACACGCTCTCTTTCTCCGCCTCATTCCCTTCGTTTTTTCAATTCCCTGCTGAACCTCCTTTCCTCTCTCCTTTCTTTCTCTCAATCAAAATCAATGTCTCCAGGTGCCTTCTAATCTCAATCTCTGGCTTCTTTACCTCCTTGTTTCTCGTGTCTTGAGATCCTTTTGTGCTTTTCAGTGTTTTACACCAGCATGTCGTGTAAACGGCTGCTTTAAAACACATTTATATGTATCGTTTGCTGCTCTGGTGAGACGTGTTTAATCTGATGTCTTCTTGTTATACTTTAAATGTACATTGACTTTTAATGACTACACATGCACAAAGCAGCGGAATGAAGGGGGTACACACACCTGTGTCACACTCATCGACTGTGATATGGATTGCGTAATACCGCCAACACTAAGATATCAGTTTTTCTGTTATTTGTATTTATACTGCAAACCTTTCATTTTTTTCACTTGTGTGCTTCTTACCCTGTATGCTGCTATACAACGCTGCTGGAACCTCAATTTCCCTGAGGGAGTCTTCCCAAGGGATCAATCAGGTTTTATCTCATCTAATCTAATAATATTATTACAAGAACCACCAGGCCAGAATTAGGTTTTTAATGATGCCAAGAAAAAATGATGTCAGCCAAATAACTAAAATAACTATTAATTTGGAAATCAATAATCATTTCTACAGAAGATGGTCTGTAGAGCTGTTAATTCTGTTTTTTCTCTGTTCTGTCTGTCTGTCTGTCTGATGAGCTCCACATGTAAGTCAAAACGCCTGTTAAATCCTTATAAATGTAACTGGCTAGAAAATCATTTTGTCATTAAGAAAAAAATTTGCTCTGTGATCCTGTTGTGTGAACCAGCACAATTTTGTACCACATGCACACCTGTTTAACCCTTAATAAGCAGCAATTTAACAATCTGCAGATTTGTTAAATGTAAAACTGTTAAACTATTTGATTCATGAAGTTTTTAATCTATATTTTAACTTTGAAGGAGCAGATTTTAAAATGAAAATTGTCCAGAATAAACTGCTGAATGATTAAGATCATTCTTAAAGGAATCACGTGTATAGTGGAAAAGCAGTAATATTCTGATACAATACAGTCACTGTCCAAAAAGTGAAAAAATACTGTGATAATATTTTATTTCTACTTGTGGGTTTCAAGCACAATGTTTGGGAAATGAACAGAGCGCGTTCAATGCAAGGTTGATTGATCAGCACGTCGTGAAACCATCATTCCAGGTAACCTGGAGTCCATGCGAACCCCAAAAGAAAAACATAGGAATAGTGGATTAAAATGTGTCTTAACTAACTTTTATTTGTATTTATGTTGAAGATGACCTTCTCGCATGCATTCAGACACTTTGAAATGAAATATAACTCAAGGAGAATATTCTTCAAGAAACAATAGTTGAATGCAACATCAGGAAAATTAAGGCTTGTATCAATACTTTCTGATAACCATGATCTCAACCTAAACCTTAACCTGTAGAAGATCAATGGTATGGCAATTTTATCTAGAAAATGTTAATTAAAATACCCTCACAGCACACATGCAACCTCATTATAAAACTGTGAACCTTACGTTCATCTCCATCAATAGAAGCTCATGTAATAATGCAATTAGTTCAAAGTAACACTAATTAAAAACGTCCTTACAGCACATGTACCACATGTACAAGAAATGTTCTGTTATCTACTCTAAGAATGATTCACCTTCTGTCTCTCACTCTCTTCGCATGCACTCATCTCACATGATACTTGATGTTGTTGAATTTTCCACACTTGACTTCCACGTGCACCGCATGTTTGGCGTATTTTCTTGTCAGCTTCTCTTGGACAGGAGGTGCAGCCTCTGAGAGGTGATCCTCCTCTTCAGAAGACAGTCATTTTCACCATGTTCATCAACACTGTCATCATGTGAGGATTCTAGGACTCGTTTGACGGCTTCTGCACTTGTATATTTTTCCATTTTTATTTACTCTTGCAATTCTTTTCACTCTAACCTGTAAATGTCGGTGAGGAATAATGTTTGAATGTCACAAAGAAGAATTACTTACATGGAACATCATACACAGCTTGAACACACGTTTGCTTATGGTCAAGTTTCAGGAAAATTTAATTTTCAAAAATATGCCTTGATATTTTCCCCAAAAAACATAATGGATTTATTAAGTGGACATATAGTGTGAGCAATACATAATAGGATTTGGCAGGAAATCAATTAAAAATGCATTTTTTACCTCTCCAGGGTCCACATGGACCCCCAGGCGTGCTGTTTATGGTTAAAAGACTTTTTTTTTTTTTTAAAGCTGTCATCTAATAAAATTTTTCAAAAAAATTAAGTGATTAAAAAAACAGTTTTCTTTATCACCAGTATACTTTTATTCCATATAATTCAAATAAAACACTCAGTTTTATATTGCCAACCTGATCAAAATTCACCTTTTCTGGAAAGAAATATACAATTTTAAGCCATGTGGGTAAAACCTGCAACAAGATACAATAACTCACTGAAATGCAGACTCCCAGCATGCCATTCAAGAATCAAAGGGCACTGCTAGCTACAAATGCTAATATTAGCTAAAAGGAGCCAAAGAAACAAGGTAGACCTTCAGTGTTTTGCTGTTATCAAAATGCAATGTGGTGCTCACCACAGCCGCAAACTTACAGAGATAATTCCAGTTTGGTGCCGTTCTTTTAACTGTGAGTCATTTGGTTAGTATGTGTATGAATGGGTGGATTTAAGGCATCATTGTAAAGCACTTTGAGCATCTGCAACAGATGGAAAAGTGCTATAGAAATGTGGTCCATACTAAATGTGTAATTTTCAACCCGATGTCATGCCAGCAATTTGATCTATTTCTGATGGTGTCATGAAATTTGGGGTGATGCGAGTGGGTTATGGTCAGGGTTAAAATAGTGACCTAAACTTGACGCAGTCACATTTAGGTCACTTGATGCATTTCATGATGCTATCACAAATAAAGAAAAAAAACCCATGAGATTAGGCTGTAATTTTGATTTGTATAACATTTAACATTTTTATTCCTGTCTTTGATTGGACAAGGTGTTTGAGTCTTGCTGTATGGTCATCTCAGCTGTGCTGTTTACACTTATCATAACATAACATTTAGGGGTAGGGGAATCTTAATATTTGGACTTGTGGACATTGTGTGTTTTTCGCCAGCACGTTGAGTCATAGTGGTGTCAAATGCACATTGGTAACACTTGGGAAAACCAGTCGGTGTGAATCCCACTATTCTTACAACAGACTCCCTCAGCGAGGTCGCCTGCTGTCAGGATTTCTCTGATATTCTTTGCTCCCAACATGGATTGTCACTGCTCCCTTAAAGCATTAAAATCACATGTGGAGCAGTATCCTGCTGACCCGCCTCTACTTGTCACCATACCCGGGGATGCTGTTGTCTCTGTGGACTACAGGACTTGTCTCGTGTGGAGCAGGATAAGATATACAACATACTATCCCGTTCCTCCAGTAGCTATGTAATAATTTACAAGCTGTGCTGCACCGCTGGGACGTCTACCTTTTTATTGGCGTATAGCTAATATCTGTCCGCTCTGATGTTTATGTTTCCATTTCTGAGGTTGAGTTTGATGACTTATTCTTGACATCTGGTTAATGGTGTTATTGTGTTACAATGGTCTAAATGAGGCACAATTTCATTATTTTGCCTCAACTGGTGAATTCATAAGCAGCTAAATTGGGAATGGTTGAAAATACAGAATATAGAATGTTTCTCTTGACAAGTCCCCTGGTGCCACTGCAATGCCACGACCCTGAGATTTAAAAGTAGAGCAAATATCGCAAACAACAACATTGAGTTGTGTCCTGTCTGGAGATTTGGTGAAATAACTGATACCAAGTCATAAATCTGGTTGAAACTGCTCTTATTTGCAGTCAAATAAAGAATTCAAGTCCCAGTATGTGCACATTATAATGTCTGTTTAGCCTGGGTTGAAGGGGCCATGAAAGGCAGGCAAATATGTAACATATAATTTAAGTTATGTATTATACATGAGGTGTTAGTGAAACATCATTCCACCCCGGAGCACATGTTGGTAAAAATTACAAATAAATACATGCAGGCGTCATAAATTCAACAACAGCAAGCAGGTAAATCATTTAGCAAACATTGCCCTTGAGGTTATACGACTGAGTGTGAAATAGTTTGAAGGAGACTCAGACAAAACCTGGAAAACAACAATAAAAATGAAATGTTGCTCAAATATAGGTGCCAGCACAGGGAAAAAGAAAACCTGCATAAATCTATGGTACCAATTAAGACCAATTAAACCATTAAGACTTGGACAAAACATTTATATAACAAGTGTTTCTTATATTTAATTGTAAATATTGCAATATTTTGTCGATATTCATGACTTATGTGATATCAGTTAACCCCGGTCCATGACATTACTCAGTGCTCATTGAATGGCTCATCTGCCTGCCTTGTTCCCATCATTCCAATCTCTCATTTAAGTCTAGGTATGTTAGAAACTGCAGTAATATAGATACCTAGAGGTAGGACGAAGTGACTGTCAAGTTGTTCTCAAGTCATCAACCTGCAAGTCTCAAGTCAAGCCTCAAGTCAGCTTGCAAACAATTGGTGGTCATTATGACTTGAGACTTGACTTGGGACTTGCTCATTCATGACTTGTGAGTGACTTGATGGTGACTTCATCCCACCTCTGGTACCTAGTAACTTGTTGAATACATTATAATTTATTACCTTTAGAGTTTCTGAATTCACACTGCAAAAACTCAGTGTCTAAGAACAAGATAAAAACACTAATTGTGAGGGAAATTATCTCACTGTATGGACAGATGATCTCACTTGACAAGATGTCTTGAAATAAGTGTGTTAAATCTAGAAAGAAGCATTCAAACACTAAAAATAAGAAATTATCTAACTTCTAAATCTTATTTTATTTATTTATTTTTTTGGTAAGAACCAAATAATTTGCAGTGTACCAAGATTAAAAAACGTAAGATTTCGAAGTGTTTCTTATTGTGTTTGAATGCTTCTTTCTAGATTTAAACTTAATTCAAGACATCTTGTCAAGTGAAATTATCTGTCCATGCAGGAAGATAATTTCCCTCACATTTAGATTTTTTTCCTATTCTTAGACACCCTTTTTTGCAGTGTAATAGCGTCATATGTCTATAGATGAATAGTAGCAACAGCAATCTGAGATTTCTGATGTTCACCAATCCAGATCTGGATCACCTCCAAAATTCAGTGGAATCTTCTATGCCCTAATATCTATCTGTGGTGCAAATTTGGTGAGCTTCTGTGAAGTAGTTTTGAAGCAATCCTTAAGAGTATAGAAAGAAAAATTTTGATTCAGAATCCATATTCAGATCCAAATCACCAAACTTTAATGGAGTCTTCCATGGCCTAATCTGTATCTGTGGTGAAAATTTGGTGACAATCCATGAAGACGTTTTGACTTAATCCTTCACAGCCTATTTAAATTGAAACTTGATCCAGAATCCAGATCCAGATCCAGATCACCTCCAAAATTTAATGGATTCTTCCATGGACTAATATGCATCTGTGGTGAAAATTTGGTGAGAATCCCTGAAGAAGTATTGACGTAATCTTTCAAAGCCTATATAAATTGAAACTTGATCCAGAATCTGGATCCGGCTCCAGATCACTTCCAAAATTTAATGGAGTCTTCCATGGCCTAATATGTATCTGTGGTGAAAATTTGGTGACAATCCATGAAGAAGTTTTGACTTAATCCTTCAAAGCCTATATAAAGTGAAACCTGATCCAGAATCTGGATCCAGATCCAGATCACCTCCAAAATTTTATGGATTCTTTTATGGCCTAATATGCATCTGTGTTGAAAACTTCGTTAACACTCTGTGCAGTAGGTTTGACATGATCCTTCTAAAAGTAATCCTTCAAAGCCTATAGAAAGTGAAATTTGATCCAGAATCTGGATCCGGCTCCAGATCACTTCCAAAATTTAATGGAGTCTTCCATGGCCTAATATGTATCTGTGGTGAAAATTTGGTGACAATCCATGAAGTTTTGACTTAATCCTTCAAAGCCTATATAAAGTGAAACCTGCTCCAGAATCCGGATCCAGATCCAGATCACCTCCAAAATTTTATGGATTCTTTTATGGCCTAATATGCATCTGTGTTGAAAACTTCGTTAACACTCTGTGCAGTAGGTTTGACATGATCCTTCTAAAAGTAATCCTTCAAAGCCTATAGAAAGTGAAATTTAATCCAGAATCTGGATCCGGCTGTAGATCACCTCCAAAATTGAATGGGTTCTTCCGTGGCCTAGTATGTATCTGTGGTAAAAAAAATTCATCAAAATTCATGCAGTAGGTTTGACATAATCCTGCTAACAGACGGACAGACCTAATAATGGCTAGTTTCTAACATTTGCTTTACGTTAAGGTTGGTCATTCTTTTGTCTCTAAGTTTCAAAACTGCTTTGTCCTGCAGTGCCACCTAATGTTCTGGGGTAGAATTGCAGTATTTATGTGCCAGCAAATGATCCGTCTCTGAGGCAATCTTCTGTGAGGAGTGTGAAATACAGGAGGCAGTGGGTGTGAATGGGTGACATAGAAACCCCCCCCCCCCCCCCCCCACACACATAATTTAAAAAAAAAATTCTACTGAGTCAAGAATTTTCTCATTACTGAAAGATCTTGTTGCTCAGCCCTGCACATACGTGTCTCTAGCGCTATCTTTGATTCTACTGTATATATGTGTGTGTAAGCAACTGAGCCCATCTTCAATTATTCAAAGATGACAGCTTTTCAAGCCGAGACAATCCCCCGGCTCTCTCATTCCCCTCATCTTGTGCTGTGCTCAACCCAACTTTCTCTTGCTTCCTTTTTCTTCCCTCCTTAACTTCTCTTTTCCGCCTCTTTCCACCCGTCTGGCTTCCTTTCATGCCTCAATCCTTTCATCCTCTCCTGCACCCCCACCAACCCTCGCCCGCCAGTCTTAAGGTATCCCGTCTCTTCTCGAGCTTGACAAGCACTGGGTGTGTCTCTCTTCGTTTTCTCACCTCATCCGCCTCCTGCTGTCCTCCAACCTGCTCCATCGCCTTTCTTACAGTCTCCTCTCATGTCAGGGAAACCTATAGGCAACCGAGCACTACTTTTGATCATTGCTTTTGCTGGGAACCCTCTTCGCTGTGCTCTGCCTTGGGGTGGCAAGATGAGGGAGAGCGTGAAAGAATGAAATGAAGAGCAGAGTAAAGTTATGTCAAGTCTGGCTGACATGTGCAGCCATGCAACTCCTGTATACAGCAGAGAGCAAAGCTGGCACATCCAGCTCTCAGATATAAGCCCTAAATAGACCTTTGAGCTCTAACACAACATGAGATAAGACGCAGACCTTCTGTTATTTTGACCATGTTTTTTCAGCTGTTAAGAAGTGCAGCTGAAGACGAGTTACTGACGGAGATAATCCAGAGAAGCTTAGAACTTGACATCAAATCTGCAACCATTAGGTTTTCTCCTTGAGCCAGAATAGCAGTCATTAATGCAGAGCTCACTCACTGCTGGTGACATGAAAAAATGAAAGCAGTGTTGCTAATTTCAATAATTAGTTGAGTTATTAAAGAGTCTGCATTGTTGGGGGATGTTTGACATTTTGGCTATGTAACGCATTTCTCTATGCATTGCCGATGCCTTAATATTGAGGATTCCACCAGCTTGAGAAGACCAAGAGGATGCCCACATTTCACCTGGCTGTGGCAGACAGGATGGTTATTTTTGAGCGGTGAGGATTGACCAGTTGTTAGCCTGGATGGTTGCCACTGAATGTGTTTGTGTCAGCGTGATCAGCAATAACAGAACGTTCCATGGCACCGAGGTTTGTTCCAGTCAGATATGAAGCACTTGATTTGATCAGTTTAGACTGCACGCAAATGATGACATTTGGGCATCAGGTCAAATCCACTTTGTAACATTAAGTGGTCTGAGGACATTTGGACATGCATCATGGAACATTCCAACACCACCCTGGACCCACCCCTGTCCCATAGTGTGGTACATGCGGCAATGAGCGGCATTAGCACATGCTTTGTGACCTGAAATAGCAGATATCATAAACTGAATATTCCTTAAATGTATCCAAATGGAGTTTAACATCCTCAACAGTACCTAAGATTATGCAGGTAATGATTGCTGTCTGATAGGGCTGGGTAAGGTGTATAGTTACCACTAGTATGATGTCATGCCATGAATTATGCAGCATCAATACGCAATTCCAGAATACATAATAGCAGTATAATCGTGGTAATATCTATTGTGCACTGGGACACCATTGTACCGAGGTATAATATGGGATCATAAGTGATCCTCAGATTTACTTCAGCACTTCAATGTCTCATTCAGTGTTGGGGAATAACTATATTCAACTTTACAGGCCTACACCACCACTTGGTGAAAAGGTACACCACACTGAAGCAATCAAAATGTGTTGGTAGTGTACATTGTTTCTTTAATTCAAGGTCAGGTCAGGTTTGGGACCATGCATTAGTGTCACGCGTCATCACATCCACCACATTATGGAACCACCTTGGGTCCCTGATGGCAAAGACCAAGGAAGGAAACTGGTTCATCTCCACCTCTCAAAACAGCCTACTTGCCACAAGCAGGTGGAATGTGAGTGCCCCCATGGCCTTCTGCAACCGCTGGGGTCCTCATCACTAAGGCACCTGCATGCTGGATCATGCCAAGAGAAATGACAGATAAATCACATGACTAAAATGTCACAGCTGGTGCTCCCTCACAATGCAAGTGATCCTTCTCATGTTTGTCTCACCAAGTAACATTTGACACAAAGTCATACCAGTATTACCCAAGGAGTCTCCAAAGACACCTCGTACCAAAGACATTCAGTTATTGCCTTATGTAGTGTCCCAATCTCCCAACCATACAGTAAGGCAGGATGCACCAGGAACCAAAAGACTTGGACCTTTGTTCCTCTGCAAAGACATCAGCATCACCAAACACCTTTATCCAGGAAACTCATGACCAGAAAGTTTGATTTCTCACTCAGCTTCTCAAGTTCTGCATTCAGGGTATCCATTGATTCCACAATGATCAAGGTATCATCCTAGATTTCAAGGTCAGTTTTTTTTTTCTTGAAAATATAGAATAGCAGTATACTCTGGAAAAAATCAGAGATTTTACTCTGTTTTTCAAATGGCTGTGATGTCCTGCAACTTCTTGTGGATTCCACAAATTCTCAAGATGCTTCAAATCAGGTTGGTTAACTGAATCAATTAATTTCCAAAAATTAACATTGATTGCAAAGAATTCTCACTTGTATTCATTGAATACTTGCAGATACAGGATGGGATTGATGGTTGACGTCCTGTATGCAGAGCCAAATTATTCCAGTTGCTGAGCAGCAATAATTAGTACTTTAACTTCTGGATCTGTTCCTAAATGTTTCAAATCTGCAGTGATTAAACTTACTTATTACTTAAGAAACCCAATCTTGACCCTAGTGTATTGACAAACTATCAGCCGATATCAAATCTATCATTTTTCTCTAAAATTCTGGAAAAAGTGGTGGCACGGCAGCTCATAGCTGCTTACAATGGATTCGGACACCACTATGTTTCTGTTGCTGTTAGATCTCAGTGCTGCATTTGATAAAGTGGATCATCATATTCTACTTGATAGGCTGGAAAATCATTTTGGGATTACTGGGAGTGCCCTTGCATGGCTGACGTCATACCTGACCAGTCGTTCTCACTGTGTTTTGTACAGTAACACTACCTCTAACCTTAGTGACATGAAATTTGGGGTTCCACAGGGGTCTGTCTTAGGCCCCCTGCTTTTCTCCCTTTATGTAGCAACACTTGGGCACATATTGCGGCATTTTGGGATTACCTTTCACTGCTATGCAGATGATACTCAGTTATACATGCTGATAACTGCTGGTAATCTCGTTCACATAAAATCCATAAAATCCTTAGAAGACTGCCTTGTAGCAGTGAGAAGTTGGATGTCTAGAAACTTCCTACTTTTAAACTCTGATAAGACTGAAATGATGGTTCTTGGTCCAGTGAGACATCGGCATCAATTTGACCAGTTAATGCTCAGCCTCGGCTCATGTGTCATACATCACACTGACAAAGTGAGGAACCTTGGGGTAATTTTTGATCCATCATTGTCCTTTGGCCTCCACATTAGAAATATTACAAGGACTGCTTTCTTCCACCTGCGAAATATAGCGAAGATCCGTCCCATCCTGTCTATGGCTGATGCTGAGACCCTGATCCATGCATTTATCTCTTCTAGATTGGACTACTGCAATGTTCTATTTTCTGGTTTACCACAGTCTAGCATTAGGGGTCTCCAATTGGTTCAAAATGCTGCAGCCAGACTTTTGACATGCAGCAGAAAGTTTGACCACATTACACCCATTTTAGCATCCCTTCACTGGCTTCCTGTCCCAATGAGATCAGATTTTAAGGTTCTGCTACTAACCTATAAAATTATTCATGCAGTGCTTTTAAATGCCACCAGTTGTTAAAGAGTAAAAACTGAAAGAAATCAATTGTAAGGCCTGAAAGAAGTTTCTCTAGGAAGTATATTAGCTGTAAGGTCAAGTGAGAGGGGAAGTGTAGGCTTTTAAAATACTTGAAAGACACTGGACGGAAAGAAAGGATTTAGTACTGCTATAACGGACTGATGCAGCAGGTGGCAGCAATAAGGATGCCGGCTGCCATTAAACACCATAGAAGAAGAAAGCGTGCGCTTGATTTTATCCACAGGGTCACCTTTTGAGAGGAGCGCACTTTGTGTCAAAATAAAGCCATAAAATATACATTTATATATAGTTTTTAAAGTTAGTGGTTTTATATAACAAAATAAACAGAACATGGAAACAAATTTTGATGGAAATCCGTATACAATTGGAGGTTTTGCAGGACAGAGACGCCACGGAGGGTGCCATCTTGGCAGCATGAATGTTACAGTGTCAAAATAAAGGTTTAATATCAAAATAAAGACATTGAAAATTAATCCTCAAAATTTTCAAAATAAAGATTTTTATAATAAATTTTCATAATAAAGTTTGGATATATCTTGCGGATGGTGCCATGCGCAAGATATATCCAAAAGCTGAAGTCGATCTGACAAACAGTCAGATTTGCGAGCCATATTGATACAGATCAACTCCTCTTCCCAAGGAGAAGCGGGGCCCGTTGCCCTCTGGTCATCAGCCATCTCTCTTCATTCCACTGTGGCACAAATGGTATCAAACATAAAACACACCAAACTGCCAGTGTGGTTATGCAAATATGCCCCATCAGACTGACTAAATTTATTGTTTTCACCTCCGCCAAAGAGGTTATGTTTTCAGTTGCGTCCGTTTGTTTGTTGGTTGGTTTTTTAGCAAGATTACTCAAAAAATTCTCAACAGATTTCAATGAAATTTTTACCATTTTTAAAATTTTTATCTTGACCTAACTTAGAAATCATTAAATTTTGGTAATGATCTGGAACACGATCTGGATCCAGTAATTTTTTTTAAGGATTCTTTATCATTGCAGGATAGGGCCAATTTCAACACATTTGTGTCTAACTTCATGACGGGTCACAAAGGCTGAACAAAAATTAAGTTATGACAATAATTTAGCATTTGTTTCTCCTCATTAAACAAACTTATTAGAAAAAAAAAACTTGTGTAGTTCATGCAGTTTCTCTTTATAAATACATTTGTTGAAGATCTAAGGGTTTAACCACTGAATCTGAAACATGATGGCAGATGCGTGAAATGACGTGGAATAAGTCTCTTTGCCAAAGGGTATTCCATGTGACGTCAGTGACCCTATGGCCTTGTCCGAGGTTTGCGCTCTCTGAGTGCTTCTAGTTTATTTGTTTGTTTGTTCCCCTGAGTGGTCATTTGGAATCTGTTACAAACACATTAAAATGCCTGGAAACAATCAGATACAATAACAGTCATTGTGATTGGGAACAGTTACATGGCTCTTCTCACACAATGACCCATTGAGCTGTCGGACTCTTGGAGCTGTCAGAATCCCTGCACAAGATTGAAAGCCACTTATTTACCGTGTCCTCCCCTCTGTTTCTCGACGTGTGGAATTCTCAGTCGCTTCACCTCCTACTGCACGAATCCACGATAAACCCAACCTGTTGGTTTTTTTTGTTTCTCCCCCACCCAACAAACGCCCGCCACTTGTCCTTGCAATCAAAGTTAATGAGCAAACATGGAAAGACCCGCACATGCACACACGCACACAATCAGCGGACAAACAACGACGACCTCGCAGCAGACGCACGCACAGCTTAAAGTTTTCTGGGTGAATGGTTTTACAAGTTTAAATGGATTTTTAAGTATAGGGTATCTACCCGTGGAGACCAGAACTACACCAGTCGCTCTGTCATTACCCAACACACACGTCACATCTGAGTGTGATGAATTCTCTCTGCCCTCCCTCCTCCTTCCATTCCTCCCTCTCTCTCTCTCTCTCTCCCCCCCTCCCTCTCTCTCTCTCTCTCTCTTTCTCTCTCCCAGAGCATACAGAGTTCACTGCTGGTGTGGCCGCTGTGTGTTTTGGCAGGTCACACCGACCCTCTCCGCTCCAACCAGAGGCGGCTCGGTGTGGGCTGGCAGAGCTTGGCGTGCCTGCTGTAGGCCACCTCAGTCACACAAACACACATGCACCTACGCAGTCCCACAAACATACACACTTCGTACTTTTCCCCAGCTTCAAAAGACTGTCTTTGATCCTAACCGTTCGATTCTGCCCGGTCCTCAGACCGCCAGCCAGCTGTCATTTGTTGCTGTGGCACACTGGCGAAATGCCACGTGCAATGTGGGCTTTCCAGAATATAAAACCACACTCAGCCAAAGTGTGTGTAGAAGAGTAGAATTACATGTAACAGTGGCCGAGGCCGACGTCAAACTCGGTGCTCTGTCAGGCTTTCATTTAAAGAGCATGAACCTTGTACTGCGGTGAAGACTGGCAAGGAGTTTGCCCAATTTTATACATGATGTACATTTCAAATTAGTGCGGTGGTACCCATCCCCATAGGACAGAAGAACATAAAGTGTTAATATAAGAGAACTAATAAGCAAAATTTATGGAAATGTGTCAGTGTTTTCAAGCTTCTTCATATAAAAAACAGTGGTCTGATGTCCTTCACATATATGAAGCGGCTTTTTGGAGAACATTTTCTAGAGCAGCCAGTATGAAGTAGACCATGGAGGTAAAGCATCACCCTTCTAAATTCAACCCAACACCTTTGTCTGTCCCTTAGAGCTGTACAGCAAACTGCCACCAACAGAAGGTTTTCTAGAACATTTGAAACTGTGGTGATGTATTTGACTGTCTATATTTGTATAGAAGATTGGTCAAAGGTGCCACATCATATTAGTGAAAAACGTGTTCCATACAACACATGAGCTCAAGTGGCATCATTTTTATATACATTCCTCCTTTTTTCACTCCACCAAGAAGGTTATGTTTAAAACTTGGTGGAATTATCCATCATATCAATGTGTGAATAGTTCATGTGCAAAACACCACCTGTCTTTTGTCAGTGACCAACAACACTAATCATAAATACACCACCAATTCATGCTCCATAGGAAATTCTGATAGATGCCACCCTGCTAGTTTTGCAGAGCATGATAAATTCATTCAGCCATCTATCATGACCTGGTGACCTCAATGAATTCAACAACCTCAAGAGAATAAGTTGTGTGGTTCTTTGCGGTGTTCGTTTACATGTATCATAATAGGCCACCCAGGTCGTTCGGGTCGTTCTTGGGTCACTAAATATGCACTCCTGATGACACTGCTGAACCAACTTTGTCACATCTCTGGGAGATTTGATTGGACTTGTTTTCTGCTAAAATGTCCCTGTGAACTCCTCTGTATTTGCAAACATCAACAAAAGTAATAATAAAATGTTTGTATATTACCAAAAAAGAACCCCATTTTTTCATTTCATTTCATTTTATATAGCACCAAATCACAGCAAAGCTGCCTCAAGGCACTTCACACAAGTAAGGTCTAACCTAACTAACCCCTAGAGCAAGCACACAGGCGACAGTGATAAGGAAAACCTCACTCTGATGACATGAGGAAAGAAACCTCAAGCAGACCAGACTCAAAGAGGTGACCCTCTGCTTAGGTCATACTAATAAACATTTTTAACAATACAGAGGAACATCAAATATTGAGAGTATTAAGTCCATGCAGATGTCCAGGACATCACCAGCTGGTTTGGGAGGGGAGGGCATTGGATAACCTTTCTTTGATGTTACATCATGTACAACAAGGGGTTAGGAAAGTACAGTAGTGTTCAGAATGATAGTAGTGCTATGTGACTAAAAATATTAATCCAGGTTTTGAGTATATTTCTTATTGTTACATGGGAACAAGGTACCAGTAGATTCAATAGATTCTCACAAATCCAACAAGACCAAGCATTCATGATATGCACACTCTTAAGGCTATGAAATTGGGCTATTAGTAAAAAAAAAGTAGAAAAGGGGGTGTTCACAATAATAATAGCATTTGCTAACTTAAAACTATTATGTTCAAACTGCTTTTTTAGCAATCCTGTGAATCACTAAACCAGTATTTAGTTGTATAACCACAGTTTGTCATGATTTCTTCACATCTGCGAGGCATTAATTTTGTTGGTTTGGAACCAAGATTTTGCTTGTTTACTAGTGTGCTTGGGGTCATTGTCTTGTTGAAACACCCATTTCAAGGGCATGTCCTCTTCAGCATAAGGAAACATGACCTCTTCAAGTATTTTGACTTATCCAAACTGATCCATGATACCTGGTATGCGATATATAGGCCCAACACCATAGTAGGAGAAACATGCCCATATCATGATGCTTGCACCACCATGCTTCACTGTCTTCACTGTGAACTGTGGCTTGAATTCAGAGTTTGGGGGTCAGCTCACAAATTGTCTGCGGCCCTTGGAGCCAAAAAGAACAATTTTACTCTCATCAATCCACAAAATATTCCTCCATTTCTCTTTAGGCCAGTTGATGTGTTCTTTGTCAAATTGTAACCTCTTCTGCACATGTCTTTTATTTAACAGAGGGACTTTTCAGGGGATTCTTGCAAATAAATTAGCTTCACACTAACTAACTGTCAGAGCACTTACAGGTAACTCCAGACTGTCTTTGATCATCCTGGAGCTGATCAGTGGGTGAGCCTTTGCCATTCTGGTTATTCTTCTATCAATTTTGATGGTTGTTTTCCGTTTTCTTCCACGTGTCTGTTTTTTTTTTTTTTTTTTGGCCATTTTAAAGCATTGGAGATCATTGTAGATGAACAGCCTATAATTTTTTGCACCTGCGTATAAGTTTTCCCCTCTCCAATCAACTTTTTAATCAAACTACGCTTTTCTTCTGAACAATGTCTTGAACGTCCCATTTTCCTCAGGCTTTCAAAGAGAAAAGCATGTTCAACAGGTGCTGGCTTCATCCTTAAATAGGGGACACCTGATTCACACCTGTTTGTTACACAAAATTGACTAACTCACTGACTGAATGCTACACTACTATTATTGTGAACACCCCCTTTTCTACTTTTTTTTTTACTAATAGCCCAATTTCATAGCCTTAAGAGTGTGCATATCATGAATGCTTGGTCTTGTTGGAATTGTGAGAATCTACTGAATCTACTGGTACCTTGTTTCCCATGTAACAATAAGAAATATACTCAAAACCTGGATTAATCTTTTTAGTCACATAGCACTACTATTATTCTGAACACTACTGTATGTGAAAGTTTGGCACTTGTTATAAATGAAATTTTTGAACATCTTGAAAATCTTGCAATAGTTAAAACAATAACAAAGCACAATGAGGGAATATCCCGGTTGAACATGTAACCTCCTTAGCTCTCAAGATTTCATGCATATCTGTCAAAATAAGAACGGGCCTTAAGAACTGAGAGAATGAATGTTGTAATTTGTTGGCAAAAGAATGCTGAGAAAATAAGTACTAGGAAAAAAAGAGAAGGTTAAGATGGTCAGAAAGGAAGATTTGACAGAAAAGCGGTTGAGTAGAGATGAGGTTCAGAACCCTCTGACCGCCATACAGAAGGGGGGAAAAGAAAGTCAAGAGAAACAAAGACGCTTAATGAAACATGTCTTGTATGTGGTGGCGTAAAAGGCGCTGCGCGTCATGTTAATATATTTCCTGCCAGGCGCTTACCAAAAATGCACAAAGTAAAACATTGAATGCTTGAATCAAATATGTATTATGGTTTGGACAGAACATCCTCTGAAACAACTCTTACACCATGGTGGGACATTTTGTTATATGTTCACTTTTTATGGAAAATTATCAAAATTCCGCTCAACACCAGGAGGGAAAACTGTCTACAGTTGCCAATCAGAGTAATATTGATCAATTCTACAATAAATCAAGCAAGCTGTGAGTAGGGCACAGATAGCACAGATTGCCTGATTTTGGTCGATGCCTCTAGCACTAAATTATGATTCATTCTCAGGAGATAAAGAAGGACTATCTGGCTGTCTGTTTGTCTGGCGTCTTCGATGTGACAGACAGATGAGTCATAACTGTGTCCCAGAGCTAACAGGCTGTTGAGACGAAAAAATGGAGATGTGGGACAAGAGGTTGGACAAGAGGAGAGGAGAGGGAATGGAAGAAACTGGCTGTCTCCTTTTTGTTATAACAAGGTGAAAGCAAAAATTAAGTGAATGTGGGAAAAATAAATAAATTGAATTTAAAACGCCATCCCAAATGTTCTAGTACATCCTTCTGTTGAGTGCAATTTGTTGTACCACTTCAGATGCAGTCAATGTTTTTCTTGATGCGATCATTCGAGGAAAGATTCTTTGCAGTTTTAAGTATTGCTGAGTCATACGCCAGATTTTTATTTGAAAAAAAAAATTGTCACACCCCTTACTTCTCCCTCTAAATATGCTAGCAAATATTACTAACACAGCAGCTAATCAAGTATACCATTAATTAACAACTTTTTCATGAGCAAATCAGCTTTTCAGCTAACTTTGAAAGTCATTAGCAGAACAATTAGCTTTTACAAAATTAGTTTAGCCAACTTTATATTGGCCACCTCTTTAAAAATAAAGTTTAATAGGCAAAAAATAAAGTTTAATAGTCAAAAAACATTTGCAAACCCTAAAAACATACATGTTTGTTCCTGTTGGAGCTTATACGCTAATAGAACAAGCAAAATCGACACATCACGTGAAGGCAACATACAGCTAATGAGCAACTTTTCATTAGTGGAGCTTTTCAGCTAACTTTGAAAATCATTAGCGGACCAAGTAGCTTCTACTAAATTAGTTTAGCTAACTTTATGTTATAGCTCTTTAAAAAAAAATAGTCAAAGCTAAATTCATGCAATAGCAGCTAGTAGCTTTTGGTTGTGTTAGCACAGTTAACTTTTCAGTTTGTTAATTAGCGCTTATTTAAGATTGAGATTAGCTGTGTTCATAACTGCTTGTTTATGAACAGACATAACAAGGCTTAATGTTCTCTACATACCAGAAATGTTTTATATAAATAAAACAGTAGAGTAGAGCCACTTAGGTGTGTGTGTGTGTGTGTGTGTGTGTGTGTGTGTGTGTGTGTGTGTGTGTGTGTGTGTGTGTGTGTGTGTGTGTGTGTGTGTGTGTGTGTGTGTGTGCGTGCATAGCATTCATGAATGTGTAATACAAAGAAATATGAAGTGCAACTTTTATCTCTAATAATAAATGTTAAAAATGGAAATTACTGCATGACACCACGATAACATTGTGATGTCACAATTTCATCATATTACAATTAGAATACGACATTCGATTGTCTGGTTTATATTTCCTCTCAGCCATCTTTCTAGCTCTTCTGGTTTCAAGGTTACTCAGACAAATGCATGTTTTTGGATTGTATACGTCATATGAAAGCATGCGGCCATGAATTACTTCTTGTGGGCCAGAATCAGGTCAGCATATAAAAGAGGCATTCACCATGTGGTTACTTGACAACAAATCTATGCAGACCCAAGATATCTGAAATACAAATATATCTCAACTCTCTCATATGAGGTCAAAGGTCACTGATCTTGAGCTATGTTTTCTGGATCTGAACCAGGTCAGCATGTAAAAAAATAGGTCTTTACCATACAAGCAATCAATTAATTTTTGCAGATCCAAAATATTTAGAATATAAATTCATCTCACAACCCTCTCACATGAGGTCAAAGGTCACTGACCTTGACCCACCTTTTCTGGATCAAATCAGGAAGGATTTAAATTCTTTCATCAACGTGCTGTTTTACCCAACCCGTGCTGTTTTTGGGTATTGGGCACCACAGTCTCATTTCAGGGCGGGCAATAAAGGGGTAAAATATGACGCATATGATGTCATTTCTCTACTTCTGGAGGAAAAACCATAGCATTTTCAATGCGTTTTTGGGCAAATTCATGCAAACAAAAAGACAATGCAAAGAAAAAGTGATGATGCGGTGGAAAATGGACATTGTTTTGCAGTTTGTTTCTGACCTGGAGCACAAACGTGTCGGATAATAATTACCAACACGACGTCTCCCACTCACTTTGTCTTCCCTTCCTCACTGGGAACCAAAAAAACAAAACAAAAAAAAACAAAAAAAAACTTTTTGTGACTGCTTCAGTGATTGCAGCCAAAAACAAAACAGTACACACTTTATCCGCGTGAAGTTATGCTGTGTATATATTGCGCAACGGCAGTGGAGGTCTGCGTAAGTTGTCAAATCCCGTGATATGGTTCAAACGAGACTGCGGTGACCTATTGTGAAGGCCTTGTGTCTGTCTGTCCAACTGTCTGTCTGTGCTCAGAGCATAAATCCAGTCCTATTACTCCCAGGGTCTTCAAATTCACATGGAACATTCTTGGGACACAGACCTTGGACAAGTTCAAAGATGGCTAACCTTGACCTATTTTAAAAGGTATTTTGAGAGGTTAAAAAGTCTGACTGATTCTGTTTAAATTTGTTCCATTTTGTTTTTGTGTGGCAGGTGTGACAGCCAATCAGAGTAGAGCTGTACCATGACAACAGTGGCTGGTCTCTCCAAAACTGCTTCATTTTGTGTGTTTATATACGTTTCTCATATACGAGGGCTGTCAATAAAGTAACGGTCCTTTTTATTTTTTTCAAAAACTATATGGATTTCATTCATATGTTTTTACATCAGACATGCTTGAACCCTCGTGCGCATGCGTGAGTTTTTCCACGCCTGTCGGTGACGTCATTCGTCTGAGCACTCCTTGAGGGAGGAGTCGTCCAGGCCCTCGTCGGAATTCCTTTGTCTGAGAAGTTGCTGAGAGACTGGCACTTTGTTTGATCAAAATTTTTTCTAAACCTGTGAGACACATCGAAGTGGACATGGTTCGAAAAATTAAGCTGGTTTTCGGTGAAAATTTTAACGGCTGATGAGAGATTTTGAGGCGATACTGTCGCTTTAAGGACTTCCCACGCAGTGGGACGTCGCGCAGCGCTCCCAGGCGCCGTCATCAGCCTGTTTCAAGCTAAAAACCTCCACATTTCAGGCTCTATTGATCCAGGACGTCGTGAGAGAACAGAGACGTTTCAGAAGAAGTCGGTTTCAGCATTTTATCCGGATATTCCACTGTTAAAGGAGATTTTTTAATGAAAGACGTGCGGGACGCAGCCGGTGCGGTGCGGCGGCACAGGAAAAACACCTTCCGTGTTGATAACCATTTGTAAAATCCAGGCGGCTTTTGATGGCTTTCAGTGGAGTGAGTATCTGAGAAATTGTTTAACAGTTGGACATGTTCCAACTTGTCCTTAAGGCTTCCAAAAGAGGTGTTTTTCCTGTGGCGGAGCGTCGCGGCGGCTGCGTCCCGACGCGCGGACCCGTCTGCACGTCTTTCATTAAAAAAATCTCCTTTAACAGTGGAATATCCGGATAAAATGCTGAAACCAACTTCTGAAACTTCTCTGTTCTCTCATGACGTCCTGGATCAATAGAGCCTGAAATGTGGAGGTTTTCATCTTGAAACAGGCTGACGACGGCGCCTGGGAGCGCTGCGCAACGTCCCACTGCATGGGAAGTCCTTAAAGCGACAGTATCACCTCAAAATCTCTCATCAGCCGTTAAAATTTTCACCGAAAACCAGCTTAATTTTTCGAACCGTGTCCACTTTGATGTGCCTCACAGGTTTAGAAAAAATTTTGATCAAGCAAAGCGCCAGTCTCTCAGCAACTTCTCAGACAAAGGAATTCCGACAAGGGGCTGGATGACTCCTCCCACAAGGAGTGCTCACAGGCGAATGACGTCACCAACAGGCGTGGAAAAACTCACGCATGCGCACGAGGGTTCAAGCATATCTGACGTAAAAACATATGAATGAAATCCATGTAGGTTTTGAAAAAAATAAAAAGGACCTATACTTTATTGACAGACCTCGTATTATGTAAAAGCTAGTAATTAAATTTATCCTCTTTGTCATATATTATATAAAAGATAGCGAGAAATAAACACTTTTAAAACCGAAAACATTTTTGGAACCTAATAACACTTCTGAACTTATTTCACGGACATTAGCATGATGATGTCACAGGCTGGTAGTAAGCTGCAAAACTATTTAGTTTTTGTGTAAATATATCCTCTTTAACATATATTATGTAAAAGATAGCGAGAAATAAACACTTCTAAAACCAAAAACACAATTTTTGGAACCTAATAACACCTCTGAACTTATTTTACGGACATTAGCATGGTGATGTCACAGGCTGGTAGTAAGCTGCAAAACTCTATTTCGTTTGTGTGTAAATATATCCTCTTTAACATATATTACGTAAAAGATAGCAAGAAATAAATAATTCTAAAACCGAAAACACCATTTTTGGAACCTAATTGTTGTGTGGGGCGCCCGTAGAGGAGGTACTGCTGTCTCACCACCATGCATTGACTATAGAGGGCTGAACGAGATCACGGTTCGCAACCGATACCCGTTGCCTCGATTAGATTCAGTTTTCACGCCCCTGCATGGAGCCAAAATCTTCACGAAATTAGATCTTCGTAATGCTTATCACCTGGTTCGGATCCGGAAGGGAGACGAATGGAAGACGGCATTTAACACCCCTTTAGGTCATTTTGAGTACCTGGTCATGCCGTTCGGCCTCACTAACGCCCCCGCGACGTTCCAAGCTTTTGTTAACGACGTCTTGTGGGACTTCCTGCACCGATTCGTCTTCGTATATCTAGACGATATCCTCATTTTCTCCCCGGACTCTGAGACCCATGTTAAGCATGTACGTCAGGTCCTGCAGCGGTTATTGGAGAACCGGCTGTTTGTGAAGGGCGGGAAATGCGAGTTCCACTGTACGTCCTGGGGTTCATCATCTCCAACTCCGTCGCACCCGATCCGGCCAAGGTAGCGGCGGTGAGAGATTGGCCCCAATAGTCAGGTTGTTGGTCCCCTTACAGCCCTGACCTCCACTAAAGTCCCCGTCACCTGGTCGGATCGGTGTGAAGCCGTGTTTAGGGAGTTGAAACACCGGTTTTCGACTGCGCCAGTTCTGGTGCAGCCCGATCCTAACCGCCAGTTTATTGTTCAAGTGGATGCCTCTGACTCAGGGATAGGAGCCGTGCTGTCCCAGAGCAGGGAGTCCAATAAGTTCTCCACCCATGTGCCTACTTCTCCAGCAGGTTAACCCCCGCAGAGCGGAACTACGACATTGGCAATCGGGAACTCCTGGTGGTGAAAGAGGCGCTTGAGGAGTGGAGACATCTGTTGGAGGGAGCTGTGATCCCGTTTACTGTTCTCACTGACCATCGGAACCTGGAGTACATCCAGACCGCCAAGCGTTTGAACCCCAGGCAAGCCCGTTGGTCACTGTTCTTTGGTCGGTTCAACTTCAAAATCACCTACCGCCCCGGGACCAAGAACCAGAGGTCTGACGCACTGTCCGGGGTGCACGAAGACGAAGTTTGACCTAAGCTGTCGGATCCATCGATACCATCTTGGCGGAGTCCACTGTCATCGCGACCCTCACGTGAGACATTGTGGAAGTGGTCAGGGAGGCCCTGACTCAACATCCGGATTCCGGCGGTGGACCACCAAACCGACTGTACGTCCCACCAGATACACGGACTGCAGTATTGGACTTCTGTCACGGTTCCAAGCTCTCCTGCCATCCAGGGGTGCGCAGAACCGTGGCAGTGGTCCGGCAGTGGTTCTGGTGGGCGTCAGTTGAAGCCGACACCCGGGATTACGTCCGGGCCTGTACAACTTGTGCCAGGGGCAAGGCCGTCCGCCAACCGGGTGCCTCGTCGCCCCTGGTCCCACATCAGCCTGGACTTCGTCATGGGCCTCCCTGCATCCCAGGGAATGACCACTATCCTGACGATAGTGGACCGGTTTTCCAAGGTGGCCCACTTCGTGGCCCTCCCGAAGCTCCCGACGGCCCAGGAGACCGCAGACCTCCTGGTCCACCACGTCATGCGTCTGCATGGTATCCTGATGGATATCGTCTCAGATCGTGGTCCTCAGTTCTCCTCGCAAGTCTGGAGGAGTTTCTGTAGGGAACTGGGGGCCACCGCGAGCCTGTCGTCCAGGTACCATCCCCAGACCAATCAATCAATCAATCAACTTTTTTCTTATATAGCGCCAAATCACAACAAACAGTTGCCCCAAGGCGCTCCATATTGTAAGGCAAGGCCATACAATAATTATGAAAAACCCCAACGGTCAAAACGACCCCCTATGAGCAAGCACTTGGCCACAGTGGGAAGGAAAAACTCCCTTTTAACAGGAAGAAACCTCCAGCAGAATCAGGCTCAGGGAGGGGCAGTCTTCTGCTGAGACTGGTTGGGGCTGAGGGAAAGAACCAGGAAAAAGACATGCCGAGAAGGGGGGCAGAGATCGATCACTAATGATTAAATGCAGAGTGATGCATACGGAGCAAAAAGAGAAAGAAACAGTGCATCATGGGAACCCCCCCACAGTCTACGTCTAAAGCAACATAACCAAGGGATGGTCCAGGGTCACCCGATCCAGCCCTAACTATAAGCCTTAGCGAAAAGGAAAGTTTTAAGCCTAATCTTAAAAGTAGAGAGGGTATCTGTCTCCCTGATCTGAATTGGGAGCTGGTTCCACAGGAGAGGAGCCTGAAAGCTGAAGGCTCTGCCTCCCATTCTACTCTTACAAACCCTAGGAACTACAAGTAAGCCCGCAGTCTGAGAGCGAAGCGCTCTAATGGGGTAATATGGTACTACGAGGTCCCTAAGATAAGATGGGACCTGATTATTCAAAACCTTATAAGTAAGAAGAAGAATTTTAAATTCTATTCTAGAATTAACAGGAAGCCAATGAAGAGAGGCCAACACGGGTGAGATATGCTCTCTCCTGCTAGTCCCCGTCAGTACTCTAGCTGCAGCATTCTGAACCAACTGAAGGCTTTTTAAGGAACTTTTAGGACAACCTGATAATAATGAATTACAATAGTCCAGCCTAGAGGAAATAAATGCATGAATTAGTTTTTCAGCATCACTCTGAGACAAGACCTTTCTGATTTTAGAGATATTGCGTAAATGCAAAAAGGCAGTCCTACATATTTGTTTAATATGCGCTTTGAATGACATATCCTGATCAAAAATGACTCCAAGATTTCTCACAGTATTACTAGAGATCAGGGAAATGCCATCCAGAGTAACGATCTGGTTAGACACCATGCTTCTAAGATTTGTGGGGCCAAGTACAATAACTTCAGTTTTATCTGAGTTTAAAAGCAGGAAATTAGAGGTCATCCATGTCTTTATGTCTGTAAGACAATCCTGCAGTTTAGCTAATTGGTGTGTATCCTCTGGCTTCATGGATAGATAAAGCTGGGTATCATCTGCGTAACAATGAAAATTTAAGCAATGCCGTCTAATAATACTGCCTAAGGGAAGCATGTATAAAGTGAATAAAATTGGTCCTAGCACAGAACCTTGTGGAACTCCATAATTAACTTTAGTCTGTGAAGAAGATTCCCCATTTACATGAACAAACTGTAATCTATTAGACAAATATGATTCAAACCACCGCAGCGCAGTGCCTTTAATACCTATGACATGCTCTAATCTCTGTAATAAAATTTTATGGTCAACAGTATCAAAAGCAGCACTGAGGTCCAACAGAACAAGCACAGAGATAAGTCCACTGTCCGAAGCCATAAGAAGATCATTTGTAACCTTCACTAATGCTGTTTCTGTACTATGATGAATTCTAAAACCTGACTGAAACTCTTCAAATAGACCATTCCTCTGCAGGTGATCAGTTAGCTGTTTTACAACTACCCTCTCAAGAATCTTTGAGAGAAAAGGAAGGTTGGAGATTGGCCTATAATTAGCTAAGATAGCTGGGTCAAGTGATGGCTTTTTAAGTAATGGTTTAATTACTGCCACCTTAAAGGCCTGTGGTACATAACCAACTAACAAAGATAGATTGATCATATTTAAGATTGAAGCATTAAATAATGGTAGGACTTCCTTGAGCAGCCTGGCAGGAATGGGGTCTAATAAACATGTTGATGGTTTGGATGAAGTAACTAATGAAAATAACTCAGACAGAACAATCGGAGAGAAAGAGTCTAACCAAATACCGGCATCACTGAAAGCAGCCAAAGATAACGATACATCTTTGGAATGGTTATGAGTAATTTTTTCTCTAATAGTCAAAATTTTGTTAGCAAAGAAAGTCATGAAGTCATTACTAGTTAAAGTTAATGGAATACTCAGCTCAATAGAGCTCTGACTCTTTGTCAGCCTGGCTACAGTGCTGAAAAGAAACCTGGGGTTGTTCTTATTTTCTTCAATTAATGATGAGTAGAAAGATGTCCTAGCTTTACGGAGGGCTTTTTTATAGAGCAACAAACTCTTTTTCCAGGCTAAGTGAAGATCTTCTAAATTAGTGAGACGCCATTTCCTCTCCAACTTACGGGTTATCTGCTTTAAGCTACGAGTTTGTGAGTTATATCACGGAGTCAGACACTTCTGATTTAAAGCTCTCTTTTTCAGAGGAGCTACAGCATCCAAAGTTGTCTTCAATGAGGATCTAAAACTATTGACGAGATACTCTAACTCCCTTACAGAGTTTAGGTAGCTACTCTGCTGTGTGTTGGTATATGACATTAGAGAACATAAAGAAGGAATCATATCCTTAAACCTAGTTACAGCGCTTTCTGAAAGACTTCTAGTGTAATGAAACTTATTCCCCACTGCAGGGTAGTCCATCAGGGTAAATGTAAATGTTATTAAAAAATGATCAGACAGAAGGGAGTTTTCAGGGAATACTGTTAAGTCTTCTATTTCCATACCATAAGTCAGAACAAGATCTAAAATATGATTAAAGTGGTGGGTGGACTCATTTACTTTTTGAGCAAAGCCGATAGAGTCTAATAATAGATTAAATGCAGTGTTGAGGCTGTCATTCTCAGCATCTGTGTGGATGTTAAAATCGCCCACTATAATTATCTTATCTGAGCTAAGCACTAAGTCAGACAAAAGGTCTGAAAATTCACAGAGAAACTCACAGTAACGACCAGGTGGACGATAGATAATAACAAATAAAACTGGTTTTTGGGACTTCCAATTTGGATGGACAAGACTAAGAGACAAGCTTTCAAATGAATTAAAGCTCTGTCTAGGTTTTTGATTAATTAATAAGCTGGAATGGAAGATTGCTGCTAATCCTCTGCCCGGCCCGTGCTACGAGCATTCTGACAGTTAGTGTGACTCGGGGGTGTTGACTCATTTAAACTAACATATTCATCCTGCTGTAACCAGGTTTCTGTTAGGCAGAATAAGTCAATACGTTGATCAATTATTATATCATTTACCAACAGGGACTTAGAAGAGAGAGACCTAATGTTTAATAGACCACATTTAACTGTTTTAGTCTGTGGTGCAATTGAAGGTGCTATATTATTTTTTTTTTTTGAATTTTTATGCTTAAATAGATTTTTGCTGGTTATTGGTGGTCTGGGAGCAGGCACCGTCTCTACGGGGATGGGGTAATGAGGGGATGGCAGGGGGAGAGAAGCTGCAGAGAGGTGTATAAGACCACAGCTCTGCCTCCTGGTCCCAACGCTAGACAGTCACAGTTTGGAGGATCCAAAAAAATTGGCCAGATTTCCAGATTTCTCCCTCTAAAGTGGGATGGATGCCGTCTCTCCTAACAAGACCAGGTTTTCCCCAGAACCTTTGCCAATTATCAATGAAGCCCACCTCATTTTTTGGACACCACTCAGACAGCCAGCAATTCAAGGAGAACATGCGGCTAAACATGTCACTCCCGGTCTGATTGGGGAGGGGCCCAGAGAAAACAACAGAGTTCGACATTGTTTTTGCAAAGTTACACACCGATTTAATGTTAATTTTAGTGACCTCCGATTGGCGTAACCGAGTGTCATTACTGCCGACGTGAATTACAATCTTACCAAATTTACGCTTAGCCTTAGCCAGCAATTTCAAATGTCCTTCGATGTCGCCTGCTCTGGCCCCCGGAAGACAATTGACAATGGTTGCTGGTGTCGCTAACTTCACATTTCTCAAAACAGAGTCGCCAATAACCAGAGTTTGATCCTCGGCGAGTGTATCGTCGAGTAGGGGAAAACGGTTAGAGATGTGAACGGGTTGACGGTGTACACGGGGCTTCTGTTTAGGGCTACGCTTCCTCCTCACAGTCACCCAGTCAGCCTGCTTTCCCGACTGCACGGGATCTGCCAGGGGGGAACTAACGGCGGCTAAGCTACCTTGGTCCGCACCGACTACAGGGGCCTGGCTAGCTGTGGAATTTTCCACGGTGCGGAGCCGAGCCTCCAATTTGCCCAGCCTGGCCTCCAAAGCTACGAATAAGCTGCACTTATTACAAGTACCGTTACTGCTAAAGGAGGCCGAGGAATAACTAAACATTTCACACCCAGAGCAGAAAAGTATGGGAGAGACAGGAGAAGCCGCCATGCTAAACCGGCTAAGAGCTAGTAGCTGCGCTAAGTTAGCGGATTCCCAAAAACACACAAAGTGAATAATGTGCAAATAATCCAGAGGTGATTCAGCAGAAGGAGTGCCCCAATCAAGGCACCAAACAGGCCATGAAGCAGCACAGGCAACGCACGACAACAGCGAACGCACGACAACGGTGCTAAAATAAAATAAAAATAAAATAAATAAAAAAATAAAAATGAAAGCGTTAGCAAGCTAGTTAGCTTGCCAACGCTAATGAAAGTTAGCTGATAAAAGTGCTCCGTCGCGATGTTTCGACCGTTAGAGGTCTTCCTTAGGCGTTGGAGCACAGTAAAAAAGTTAAAAAAAGTAAAAAGGTAAAAAAGTCTTGAAAAAGACTGTTAGTTCAAGTCCAAAGCAGCAGGTAGCAGTCTCTGTGTAAACAGTCCCAACAGAGAGCCAAAATTCTGATGCAAAGGAGTCCAGGTAAAGTCGATAGCTTGACTGCCTACATATATACCAACGGCCAAGCAGAGTGGGCTAATCAAGATCTGGAGCAGGCCTTGAGGTGTGTCACCTCTGTGCACCCGACGGCCTGGAGTCAACATCTGGCCTGGATCGAGTACGCCCATAATAGCCAAGTCTCGTCAATGACCGGCCTCTCCCCCTTTGAAGTCTGTTTGGGGTACCAGCCCCCATTGTTTCCAGCTGTGGAGGGAGAGGTCGAGGGCCCCTTGGTCCAGGCCCATCTCAGGAGATGCCGTCAGGCATGGAAGACAGCCCGTTCTGCTCTCCTGAAGGCCCGGACACGGGCAAAGAGCCATGCAGATCGCCGACGAGCCCCAGCCCCAGCTTACCAGCCTGGGCAGGAGGTTTGGCTTTCAACAAAAAACATCCCTCTGCACACGGACTCACCCAAACTCACCGACCGTTTCATTGGACCATTCCCCATCCTCAAGGTCATCAGTCCCGCCGCAGTGAAGCTCAGACTCCCTGCTTCACTGCGGATCCATCTGGTTTTTCATGTATCCAAAACCAAACCATACCACACCTCGGACCTCTGCACACCCGGACCAGCGCTGCCTCCTGCCCGCATCATCGATGGCGAGCCAGCCTGGACAGTGAGAAAGCTCCTGGATGTTCGTCGGAAAGGTCGGGGTTTCCAGTATCTGGTGGACTGGGAGGCTTATGGACCAGAAGAGCGCTCCTGGGTGAAGAGGAGCTTCATCTTGGATCCTGCCCTCCTGGCTGACTTCTACCAGCATCACCCCGACAAGCCGGGTCAGGCGCCAGGAGGCGCCCATTGAGGGGGTGGGGTCCTGTTGTGTGGGCCGCCCGAAGAGGAGGTACTGCTAGCTCACCACCAGAGGGCGCCCGGCCTGTTGTTGGGTTTCAGGCACTAGAGGGCGCAGTTGCCTGAGGGGATCACCAGGTGCATCGGAGCTGTCAGCTGTCACTCATCACATCATCAGACCACTCCATAAAAGCCTGGGGAAGACACCATAACTCTGCCGAGTTATCAGCTTACCCTACAGGTAAACAACTCAGCCGATCTGTGCCGTACGCACACGTTTTTGCTTCTGAGCTTTTTGCAGTCGTTAACCTTCTGTATACTTGCAGCTTGTAGCCGAGTTTGTGGAAGTTGGAGGAGTTGGCGTCTCCACTCCTCACTTCTGACTTTCTAAGTAATACATAAGGCACTGCACGTACTCTGTGTTCCTGCTATCTGGAAGTGGAGGTTTTTCGCCCCAGGAAGGAACTGTATTGTTGCTGACTGTTTGCTGGGTGTACACACACCCACCTTAACCTGTGTCTGTTCCTGCCAGCAGTACCGGATCTGACAGCTGGAAGCGGCGGCTTCCTGGGGACTCAGGACTTGGCAGCTCCGGCGTATTGCAGGTCTCAGTTGGCAGTGGAACATCGTGGGTCCCGGCTCTTCTCTGGTTAGGCGTCTCCTACCCTGCCCACGCGTCATTTGGTTTTCTTGATTGACAGACTAAAAGCATTTTGAACTGTTGTGCACATTTGCAGCAATAAATTGTATTTATTGGACTCTCTATTGGCAGTTCATTTACGCCCCCTGGTGTGGGTCCATGCATTTCACTTTCCCCCCAACACTAGTAACACCTCTGAACTTAATTTCACGGACATTAGCATGGTGACATCACAGGCTGGTAGTAAGCTGCAAAACTATTTCGTTTGTGTGTAAATACACTCAACAAAAATATAAACACTTTAGGTTTTGCTCCCATTTTGTATGAGATAAACTCAAAGATCTAAAACTTTTTCCACATACACAATATCACCATTTCCCTCAAATATTGTTCACAAACCAGTCTAAATCTGTGATAGTGAGCACTTCTCCTTTGCTGAGATAATCCATCCCACCTCACAGGTGTGCCATATCAAGATGCTGATTAGACATCATGATTAGTGCACAGGTGTGCCTTAGACTGCCCACAATAAAAGGCCACTCTGAAAGGTGCAGTTTTGTTTTATTGGGGGGGGGATACCAGTCAGTATCTGGTGTGACGACCATTTGCCTCATGCAGTGCAACACATCTCCTTCACATAGAGTTGATCTGGTTGTCAATTGTGGCCTGTGGAATGTTGGTCCACTTCTCTTCAATGGCTGTGTGAAGTTGCTAGATATTGGCAGGAACTGGTACACGCTGTCGTATACACCGGTCCAGAGCATCCCAAACATGCTCAATGGGTGACATGTCTGGTGAGTATGCTGGCCATGCAAGAACTGGGACATTTTCAGCTTCCAAGAATTGTGTACAGATCCTTGCAACATGGGGCCGTGCATTATCCTGCTGCAACATGAGGTGATGTTCTTGGATGTATGGCACAACAATGGGCCTCAGGATCTCGTCACGGTGTCTCTGTGCATTCAAAATGTCATCAATAAAATGCACCTGTGTTCTTTGTCCATAACAGATGCCTGCCCATACCATAACCCCACCGCCACCATGGGCCACTCGATCCACAACATTGACATCAGAAAACCGCTCACCCACACGACGCCACACACGCTGTCTACCATCTGCCCTGGACAGTGTGAACCGGGATTCATCCGTGAAGAGAACACCTCTCCAACGTGCCAAATGCCAGCTAATGTGAGCATTTGCCCACTCAAGTCGGTTACGACGACGAACTGGAGTCAGAGACCCTGATGAGGACGACGAGCATGCAGATGAGCTTCCCTGAGACGGTTTCTGACAGTTTGTGCAGAAATTCTTTGGTTATGCAAACCAATTGTTCAGCAGCTGTCCGAGTGGCTGGTCTCAGATGATCTTGGAGGTGAACATGCTGGATGTGAAGGTCCTGAGCTGGTGTGGTTACACGTGGTCTGCGGTTGTGAGGCTGGTTGGATGTACTGCCAAATTCTCTGAAACACCTTTGGAGACGGCTTATGGTAGAGAAATGAACATTCAATACACGAGCAACAGCTCTGGTTGACATTCCTGCTGTCAGCATGCCAATTGCACGCTCCCTCAAATCTTGCGACATCTGTGGCATTGTGCTGTGTGATAAAACTGCACCTTTCAGAGTGGCCTTTTATTGTGGACAGTCTAAGGCACACCTGTGCACTAATCATGGTGTCTAATCAGCATGTTGATATGGCACACCTGTGAGGTGGGATGGATTATCTCAGCAAAGGAGAAGTGCTCACTATCACAGATTTAGACTGGTTTGTGAACAATATTTGAGGGAAATGGTGATATTGTTTATGTGGAAAAAGTTTTAGATCGTTGAGTTCATCTCATACAAAATGGGAGCAAAACCAAAAGTGTTGCGTTTATATTTTTGTTGAGTGTATATCCTCTTTAACATATATTATGTAAAAGATAGAGAAATAAACAATTCTAAAACCGAAAACACCGTTTTTGGAACCTAATTACACCTCTGAACTTATTTTGCGGATGTTAACATGGTGACGTCAGAGGCTGGTAGCTAGCTGCAAAACTCTGTTTCGTTTGTGTAAATACGCATATCCACTTTGTCATATATTATGTAAAAGATAGCAAGAAATAAACATTTCTAAAACCGAAAACACTGTTTTTGGAACCTAATAACACCTCAGAACTTATTTTGCAGACGTTAGCATGGTGACATCACAGGCTGGTAGCTAACTTCTTATGGAGTTAAATTTGTCTCATTAATACCACCAAATGCACTTTCGCTTTTGTCAAAAGCTCATGTACTTGCACATGCAAAGCCTCCTGCAGACACTGTTAAAACAAAAATATTGTTTTTGATTCACTGTTTAATAGAGGGGCTTCACTGAACATGTACAAATTGTATGTAAGACAACAGGATCTTAATAATTAATTAAACAACTGCAAATTATGAAGAACACAAGGCTCATACCGCCGAGGGTATTTTAGCATTGCATTATATTTCTACTTACGGTAAAGAGAAAATAAACCCCACAACAGGAATCCAGGAAGAAAAAGCATCTTCAGCTCAGACGTTGGGTTGGCAATTTCCATCGGAATGAATGGAGTCGTTTTGGAGACCAGTAACCAGTTGTCATAATAGATGAAATTACATATGTTAGGTGTTCTTTAATCTTCATGTTGTCTTTACCTTGTCATCAGAAGTGAGATTACATGTCATCAAATTCATAAAATATGACTGCATGCAATTCCCGCTTGCAGTATGTGCGTTACCATGTTTTTTGAAGAATATAAACCAGAATTCCATTATATAGAACAGAGTACTATCCTGTACCCCAGCATCCTGATCCTGTATGGTACTAATACTGCATTGACTTTGCATGAAAATATATATATATATATATATATATATATATAGTTTCTTCAATCTGGATCAAACATGCAATTTTTTTCTTTTTTGCATGAGTGTGCATGTCTAATTGTGTGCATGTGTGTGTGTGCTTCCATGCACGTGTGTCACCAATCATTATGGGTGTGTGTGTTTCCCCATCAGCCCCTAGGCCTCCTGCAGTGGGGTGTTCCCTAAGGTCTACCTCCCCATCCAGCTCCCTGTTCTCCTTCTCCTCATCCTTCTCCCTCCTTCTCCCCACCGCCCCTCCCTCTAACCTCTTTAGCCGTGACACTTTGAATCAAAATGGTAAATGGTAAATGGACTGCATTTATATAGCGCTTTTCCATCTGTATCAGATGCTCAAAGCACTTTACAATAATGCTTCACATTCACCCCGATGTCAGGGTGCTGCCATACAGGGCGCTCATACCGGGAGCAATAGGGGATTAAAGGCCTTGCCCAAGGGCCCTTAGTGATTTTCCAGTCAGGCGGGGATTTGAACCCATGATCTTCTGGACTCAAGCCCAACACCTTAACCACTAGACCATCACCTCCCCCAAGATGCAGATGATGCGTTCACAGTCTCACCATCTCCTTAATTCTCTGCATGCATTATGAGATGACAGCAGCACTGGGAAAACTATTGATGTAAAGCTTTTAGGCAGGCTGTAAGGTGTTTATGTGCACTGTGTGTAAATTCAAAGCTGTGTGTGTTTGTGCACACGTACCTGTGCGAGTGTGTGTCTGCACGAGAAGGAGACAGGTTTTTCTCTCATCCCTGTTTTGGGTTGTTTGACCAAACAAAGCCAAGGAGGACACGGGGCTGTGGGTGTCTCGCAAAAGCAAGTAAGTAAGTAAAGGATATTTGTATAGCACCTTTCAAGATAACATCACAAAGTGTTTTACAGTAAAACATTATATAGAGACACAGAAATTAAAAACAGCAGCCTGTGAAAGTGGGTCTTGAGCTTATCTTTAAAAGTTCAAACAGAATCCACAGAACGTACAGTAGTGTTCAGAATAATAGTAGTGCTACGTGACTAAAAAGATTAATCCAGGTTTTGAGTATATTTCTTATTGTTACATGGGAAACAAGGTACCAGTAGATTCAGTAGATTCTCACAAATCCAACAAGAACAAGCATTCATGATATGCACACTCTTAAGGCTATGAAATTGGGCTATTAGTAAAAAAAAGTAGAAGAGGGGGTGTTCACAATAATAGTAGCATCTGCTGTTGACGCTACAAACTCAAAACTATTATGTTCAAACTGCTTTTTTAGCAATCCTGTAAATCACTAAAGTAGTATTTAGTTGTATAACCACAGTTTTCATGATTTCTTCACATCTGCGAGGCATTAATTTTGTTGGTTTGAACCAAGATTTTGCTCGGTTACTAGTGTGCTTGGGGTCATTGTCTTGTTGAAACACCCATTTCAAGGGCATGTCCTCTTCAGCATAAGGCAACATGACCTCTTCAAGTATTCTGACATATCCAAACTGATCCATGATACCTGGTATGTGATATATAGGCCCAACACCATAGTAGGAGAAACAAGCCCATATCATGATGCTTGCACCACCATGCTTCACTGTCTTCACTGTGAACTGTGGCTTGAATTCAGAGTTTGAGGGTCGTCTCACAAACTGTCTGCAGCCCTTGGACCCAAAAAGAACAATTTTACTCTCATCAGTCCACAAAATATTCCTCCATTTCTCTTCAGGCCAGTTGATGGGTTCTTTGGCAAATTGTAACCTCTTCTGCACGTCTTTTATTTAACAGAGGGACTTTGCAGGGGATTCTTGCAAATAAATTAGCTTCACACAGGCGTCTTCTAACTGTCACAGCACTTACAGGTAACTCCAGACTGTCTTTGATCATCCTGGAGCTGATCAATGGGTGAGCCTTTGCCATTCTGGTTATTCTTCAATCCATTTTGATGGTTGTTTTCCATTTTCTTCCACGCGTCTGTTTTTTTGTCCATTTTAAAGCATTGGAGATCATTGTAGATGAACAGCCTATAATTTTTGCACCTGCGTATAAGTTTTCCCCTCTCCAATCAACTTTTTTAGTCCCATTTTCCTCAGGCTTTCAAAGAGAAAAGCATGTTCAACAGGTGCTGGCTTCATCCTTAAATAGGGGACACCTGATTCACACCTGTTTGTTCAACAAAATTGATGAACTCACTGATTAAATGCCACACTACCATTATTGTGAACACCCCCTTTTCTACTTTTTTTTTTTACTAATAGCCCAATTTCATAGCCTTAAGAGTGTACATATCATGAATGCTTGGTTTTGTTGGATTTGTGAGAATCTACTGAATCTACTGGTACCTTGTTTCCCATGTAACAATAAGAAATATACTCAAAACCTGGATTAATCTTTTTAGTCACATAGCACTACTATTATTCTGAACACTACTGTAGGTACAGTGGCAGTGCAGTCCACAGTTTGGGAGCCACAACCTCAAATGCACACAGTCTCCTTTGGTCTTAAGCCTTGACCCAGGTACAACCAACAGGTTCTGGTTCACTGATGAAGAGGCATTTGACCGTGCACAGCTCTCAAAATCATCACCAAAATTTTAGACTGCACTCCGAACTGAATGGGGAGCCAATGCAAAGAAGAACAGAATGGGTGTTCCGTGAGACCTCCTAGAGCTTTTGAGGACCTTGTAAGAAACCTTGCAGCAGCATCCTGGACCATTTATAAGTGATCCAGAGAAGACTTACCGAGGCTTGAGAACAGCGAATTATAAGAGTCAAGATGTGTTGAAGTAAAAGCATGGATGATCGTTTCCAGCTCAGCTTGAGAAACAATGTTTCTAAGACGGGCGATGTTCCGTAAATGGAAGAAGCAAGACTCCACAAGACAGGTAACGTGTCAAAATTGAGAGTCTGGTCAAATGTAACACCCAGATTTCTGACTGCTGAGTGAACAGAATTAAGGCAGGGAGGCATGGTTCTTAATCACTGAGGGAACAAACTTTCCCTAATTTATTCATTAGGGAACAAAAAGGACATTTGTGCAGTCGGCTGCAATTGGAAATTTTTACGAATGTGCGTAAAGAAGAGTGATTCATTTTATTTCAATGCACAAAACAATGAAAACATCACATAAGCTCACGGCAAAGTAAAGGTGTGTTCAAATGATCATACTAGTATCATATTTGCCACAACAAAACTGTTGGGGGCAACATACAACAATTCCTCTTTCCATCATTGTCAAATCTTGTACATACTGTATGAGCCACATTATTGAGCTTTATCTTCCACTGCATTACAGATACTACTAGTTTGCAGTTTTTTTCTTCACAAAATTTTGGTGGATCAGCCACTATTTCAAAAACAACTGTTCAGTTCAATTTCATTTGTGTTGAAAAAAAAAAGGTTCTAAGGGTGGTATCAACTGAAGATTTGATCCCCAATTGTTGATGTTTTAGGCAAAAACAGTAAAAAAAATAAAATAAAAAAAATAAAAAGAATAAATAAACAAAACAAAACACAAAAACTCAACACATATTCAATTAGGTCTTGAAACGTAATCTGTAAAAAAAAAAAAAAAAAAAAAAGTAGCCTTGTAGAAAATTCCAAGCTATCAGAAAAGTTTCAAAGTGTAAAAAAATTGTGACTTTGGGTTATATTGTGAGCCACTAAATATTAATAATCTGATTTCACTGGTGCAGACCTGGGATATTCTTGTGCAAATGTAGGTGAAAGTGGTCATTTGGCACAATATGTAGAAATCAGGACCAAGCCTCCTGATCGTCCACTGCCACATGAAACCCATGAGAAGCTTATGGCGCTCTTCGACAGAATAGAGTTTTGAGGTGTTAACGGAGACATTTTAGCTGTTTGCACAAGTGGAAGTTACTTTCTGTAAAACTATATGTATTCAGGTGTATTTTTGAATATATGCAAGTGTATATAAAATAGTAGGTAATGTGATTTTTTTTTCCTACTATTTGAATAAATAAAATCAAGCCCAATTTCCTCTCTTTTGAAACTGTGATGGAAAATGGGGCCAAAAATTGGCAACATGAGAACATAATGTGTGAACTCACAATGCTGCTGTAATTGTTTCTAGAGTGATATAAAGATATAAGTAGAGTGCGCTGGAAATTGAACCTTTTAAGTCGATTTCATGCTACTGGAAAGGTTCTATTTAAGTGACGGGGCTGGTCATCAGTATGAAGTCTGGGTGTAGCCTAACTGAACATAATGATCAATTAAATCTAGTTGGTAGATGGACTAACTAATGAGGAATTTATTTTTTCATGCTTGGCCACTTTCTGGTGAATCTGTTGGGGTGTTTTACCTTTAATAAAAGTATGACTGAAAATTGTATTTTCTGTGCTTTGAGGCTTTATTTGTGTTAAATTTGATTAAATTTGATGTAAATGGACGTCTGATGCAATGAAGTGACCAATTAGGGAAAATATGCAAAACCAAGAGGGAGGCAAAAACTTTTTGCCAGCATGCTATAGATGTGTGTGTGTGTGTGTGTGTGTGTGTGTGTGTGTGTGTGTGTGTGTGTGTGTGTGTGTGTGTGTGTGTGTGTGTGTGTGTGTGTGTGTGTGTGTGTGTGTGTCACACACTGTAATCCACCACCTGGAGAGAGCAGAAAGGGGTTATGGGTAAGATTTGAACTGCTGTTTGATTGATGAGCCAATCAGAGCGGTACAAAGGATTTCATTAACAACAGACACTCTGCCACAAATCAGCAGTCATCCACACACAAACACACTCATTAGCATAAGCATACACACACACACACACACACACACACACACACACACACACACACACACACACACACACACACACACACACACACACACACACACACACACACACACACACACACACACACACACACAGACCACTTTCATGGAAGTACTTGATTCCGGCAACATTCCTGCCCTTGCACAGGACAGAATGTGAGGACACATGATCGAAGGGGAAACCAGGTGGTGGTTATGACCATTATCCTCGTCACTCTTCTAACATCACCTGACTGACACATTAAAAGTCCACGATCAAATGCATCATGAGTAATTACACCACAATGCAAAGAGCTTTGTAAAAATATTACTTTAACACCAGAATGTAATGTTGGAATTCCACACTCCCACCCCTTAGTGGTTCAATTAAAAACCCAGTTTTCATGTCCAAGCATTTAAATTCCAACATAAATCAATTAACTTTCTGTTCCATTAAAGAAACACAAAATGAATTGAAGAAACAGGAAAAAAAAACAAAAAAAAAAAACAAAGACCTTGACTGGCTCCTTTGCATCAAAAGGAGCCAGTCAAGGTGGTTCGGGCATCTGGTGAGGATGTCCCCTGGACCTTCTTCCTAAAAATAACAATTGATTTGTAGGATTTAGTACATCACTCACTGCATATGTTGCTGAACTATCCCACTCACTCTATTTCACAGCTATAGACATTAAAAATCCTTTCTGCAGGGTTACATGGCAGTTCGACCGCGTTATAACAACTGTGAAGCAAAATCTGATTCCATGGATTTCTGTCTGTTTCTCTGACAACCACGCCTGCATCTAATCCACCAGCAATCCAGCATCTACAAACCATCCAGCAGGTGGCAGACAAGATTTATACAAGTTTTTATAAAGGCAAAATAGAGTTGCTTTTTAGCATTGCCACCAAAAATCAAGGAACAATTTGGAATGAAATATATACATTAGATAGTAAGTCCTTTTGGATGCAAATCTGACGTGGATCTGCATGTTGAATTGACAAGTTTTACACCGGATGTCAGGTTTTGAGTATATTTCTTATTGTTACATGGAAACAAGGTACCAGTAGATTCAGTAGATTCTCACAAATCCAACAAGACCAAGCATTCATGATATGCACACTCTTAAGGCTATGAAATTGGGCTATTAGAAAAAAAAGTAGAAAAAGGGATGTTCACAATAGTAGTGTGGCATTCAGTCAGTGAGTTCATTAATTTTGTGGAACAAACAGGTGTGAATCAGGTGTCCCCTATTTAAGGATGAAGCCAGCACCTGTTGAACATGCTTTTCTCTTTGAAAGCCTGAGGAAAATGGGACGTTCAAGACATTGTTCAGAAGAACAGCGTAGTTTGATTAAAAAGTTGATTGGAGAGGGGAAAACTTATACGCAGGTGCAAAAAATTATAGGCTGTTCATCTACAATGATCTCCAATGCTTTAAAATGGACAAAAAAACAAAACAAAAAAACAGAGATGTGTGGAAGAAAATGGAAAACAACCATCAAATGGAAAGAGGAATAAACAGAATGGCAAAGGCTCACCCATTGATCAGCTCCAGGATGATCAAAGACAGTCTGGAGTTACCTGTAAGTGCTGTGACAGTTAGAAGACACCTGTGTGAAGCTAATGTATTTGCAAGAATCCCCTGCAAAGTCCCTCTGTTAAATAAAAGACGTGCAGAATAGGTTACAATTTGCCAAAGAACACATCAACTGGCCTAAAGAGAAATGGAGGAATATTTTGTGGACTAATGAGAGTAAAATTATTCTTGTTGGGTCCAAACGCCACAGACAGTTTGTGAGACGACCCTCAAACTCTGAATTCAAGCCACAGTTCACAGTGAAGACAGTGAAGCATGGTGGTGCAAGCATCATGATGTGGGCATGTTTCTCCTACTATGGTGTTGGGCCTATATATTGCATACCAGGTATCATGGATCAGTTTGGATATGTCAAAATACTTGAAGAGGTCATGTTGCCTTATGCTGAAGAGGACATGCCCTTGAAATGGGTGTTTCAACAAGACAATGACCCCAAGCACACTAGTAACCGAGCAAAATTTTGTTCCAAACCAACAAAATTAATGCCTCGCAGATGTGAAGAAATCATGAAAAACTGGTTATACAACTAAATACTAGTTTAGTGATTCACAGGATTGCTAAAAAAACAGTTTCAACATAATAGTTTTGAGTTTGTAGCATCAGCAGCAGATGCTACTATTATTGTGAACACCCCCTTTTCTACTTTGTTTTACTAATAGCCCAATTTCATAGCCTTAAGAGTGTGCATATCATGAATGCTTGGTCTTGTTGGATTTGTGAGAATCTACTGAATCTACTGGTACCTTGTTTCCATGTAACAATAAGAAATATACTCAAAATCATTTTAGTCACACAGTACTACTATTATTCTGAACACTATATATATATATGCTCTACTGCCTCTACTGTGGTTGTCTGTCACTGCGGTATTGTATCACTTCCTGTTCTGAAGCACAGCAGTGTTTTGCTGTGTTAGCTGTTTAATCTGCATAGTTAGATTGATCTAGATAACTAGATAATGATTTATTTCACAGTGTAATCTTCACGTGCGTTAACTAAAGCACTCCCTCTGCTGAATCACCTCTAAATAATTTACACATTATTCACTTTGTGTGTTTTTAGGAATCCGCCAGCTTAGCGCGGGTACTAGCTCTTGGCCGGTTTAGCATGACGGCTTCTCCTGTCTCTCCCGCACTTCTCTGCTCTGGGTGTGAAATGTTTAGTTATTCCTCGGCCTCCTTTAGCAGTAATGGTACTTGTAACAAGTCTAGCTTATTCGTAGCTTTGGAGGCCAGGCTGGGCGAATTGGAGACTCGGATCTGCACCTTGGAAAATCCTACAGCTAGCCAGGCTCCTGTAGTCGGTGCAGACCAAGGTAGCTTAGCTGCCATTAGTTGCCTCCTAGTGGAGCCCGAGCAGCCGGGAAAGCAGGCCGGCTGGGTTACTGTGAGGAGGAAGCGTAGTCCTAAACAGAAGCCCCCTGTACACCACCAACCCGTTCACATCTCCAACCATTGTTCCCCACTCAGCGACACACCCGCCGAGGAACAAATTCTGGTTATTGGTGACTCTGTTTTGAGAAATGTGAAGTTAGCGACACCAGCAACCATAGTCAATTGTCTTCCGGGGGCCAGAGCAGGTGACATTGAAGGAAATTTGAAACTGCTGGCTAAGGCTAAGCGTAAATTTGTTCAGATTGTAATTCACGTTGGCAGTAATGACACCCGGTTACGCCAATCGGAGGTCACTAAAACTAATATTGAATCGGTGTGTAACTTTGCAAAAACAATGTCGGACTCTGTAGTTTTCTCTGGGCCCCTCCCCAATCGGACCGGGAGTGACATGCTTAGCCGCATGTTCAATTCAATTCAATTCAGTTTTATTTATATAGCGCCAAATCACAACAAACAGTTGCCCCAGTGTGCTTTATATTGTAAGGCAAGGCCATACAATAATTACGTAAAAACCCCAAATCCCAAAACGACCCCCTGTGAGCAAGCACTTGGCGACAGTGGGAAGGAAAAACTCCCTTTTAACAGGATGAAACCTCCAGCAGAACCAGGCTCAGGGAGGGGCAGTCTTCTGCTGGGACTGGTTGGGGCTGAGGGAGAGAACCAGGAAAAAGACATGCTGTGGAGGGGAGCAGAGATCAATCACTAATGATTAAATGCAGAGTGGTGCATACAGAGCAAAAAGAGAAAGAAACACTCAGTGCATCATGGGAACCCCCCAGCAGTCTAAGTCTATAGCAGCATAACTAAGGGATGGTTCAGGGTCACCTGATCCAGCCCTAACTATAAGCTTTAGCAAAAAGGAAAGTTTTAAGCCTAATCTTAAAAGTAGAGAGGGTGTCTGTCTCCCTGATCCGAATTGGGAGCTGGTTCCACAGGAGAGGAGCCTGAAAGCTGAAGGCTCTGCCTCCCATTCTACTCTTACAAACCCTAGGAACTACAAGTAAGCCTGCAGTCTGAGAGCGAAGCGCTCTATTGGGGTGATATGGTACTATGAGGTCCCTAAGATAAGAAGGGACCTGATTATTCAAAACCTTATAAGTAAGAAGAAGAATTTTAAATTCTATTCTAGAATTAACAGGAAGCCAATGAAGAGAGGCCAATATGGGTGAGATATGCTCTCTCCTTCTAGTCCCCGTCAGTACTCTAGCTGCAGCATTTTGAATTAACTGAAGGCTTTTCAGGGACCTTTTAGGACAACCTGATAATAATGAATTGCAATAGTCCAGCCTAGAGGAAATAAATGCATGAATTAGTTTTTCAGCATCACTCTGAGACAAGACCTTTCTAATTTTAGAGATATTGCGTAAATGCAAAAAAGCAGTCTTACATATTTGTTTAATATGCGCTTTGAATGACATATCCTGATCAAAAATGACTCCAAGATTTCTCACAGTATTACTAGAGGTCAGGGTAATGCCATCCATGTTCTCCTTGAATTGCTGGCTGTCTGAGTGGTGTCCAAAAAATGAGGTGGGCTTCATAGATAATTGGCAAAGCTTCTGGGGAAAACCTGGTCTTGTTAGGAGAGATGGCATCCATCCCACTTTGGATGGAGCAGCTCTCATTTCTAGAAATCTGGCCAATTTTATTAAACCCTCCAAACCGTGACTATCCAGGGTTGGGACCAGGAAGCAGAGTTGTAGTCTTACACACCTCTCTGCAGCTTCTCTCCCCCTGCCACCCCCACAATACCCCATCCCCATAGAGACGGTGCCTGCTCCCAGACCACCAACAACCAGTAAAAATCTATTTAAGCATAAAAAAAAAAATAATAATAATAATGTAGCACCTTCAACTGCACCACAGACTAAAACAGTTAAATGTGGTTTATTAAACATTAGGTCTCTCTCTTCTAAGTCCCTGTTAGTAAATGATATAATAATTGATCAACATGTTGATTTATTCTGCCTTACAGAAACCTGGTTACAGCAGGATGAATATGTTAGTTTAAATGAGTCAACACCCCCGAATCACACTAACTGTCAGAATGCTCGTAGCATGGGCCGAGGGGGAAGAATAGCAGCAATCTCCCACTCCAGCTTATTAATTAATCAAAAACCCAGACAGAGCTTTAATTCATTTGAAAGCTTGACTCTTAGTCTTGTCAATCCAAATTGGAAGTCCCAAAAACCAGTTTTATTTGTTGTTATCTATCGTCCACCTGGTCGTTACTGTGAGTTTCTCTGAATTTTCAGACCTTTTGTCTGACTTAGTGCTTAGCTCAGATAAGATAATTATAGTGGGCGATTTTAACATCCACACAGATGCTGAGAATGACAGCCTCAACACTGCATTTAATCTATTATTAGACTCAATTGGCTTTGCTCAAAATGTAAATGAGTCCACCCACCACTTTAATCATACTTCAGATCTTGTTTTGACTTATGGAATAGAAATTGAAGAATTAACAGTATTCCCTGAAAAACCCCTTCTGTCTGATCATTTCTTAATAACATTTACATTTACTTTAATGGACTACCCAGCAGTGGGGAATAAGTTTCATTACAGTAGAAGTCTTTCGGAAAGCGCTGTAACTAGGTTTAAGGATATGATTCCTTCTTTGTTATGTTCTCCAATGCCATATACCAACACAGTGCAGAGTAGCTACCTAAACTCTGTGTGAATGAGATAGATTATCTCAATAGTTTTACATCCTCATTGAGCACAACTTTGGATGCTGTAGCTCCTCTGAAAAAGAGAGCCTTAAATCAGAAGTGCCTGACTCCATGGTATAACTCACAAACTCGCAGCTTAAAGCAGATAACCCGTAAGCTGGAGAGGAAATGGCGTCTCACTAATTTAGAAGATCTTCACTTAGCCTGGAAAAAAAGTCTGTTGCTCTATAAAAAAGCCCTCTGTAAAGCTAGGACATCTTACTACTCATCACTAATTGAAGAAAATAAGAACAAACCCAGGTTTCTTTTCAGCACTGTAGCCAGACTGACAGAGTCAGAGCTCTATTGAGCCGAGTATTCCTTTAACTTTAACTAGTAATGACTTCATGATTTTCTTTGCTAATAAAATTTTAACTATTAGAGAAAAAATTATTCATAACCATCCCAAAGACATATCGTTATCTTTGGCTGCTTTCAGTAATGCTGGTATTTGGTTAGACTCTTTCTCTCCAATTGTTCTGTCTGAGTTATTTTCATTAGTCACTTCCTCCAAACCATCAACATTGTTTGGAGGAAGTGACTAATCACCTGACCCAGCTATCTTAGCTAATTATAGGCCAATCTCCAACCTTCCTTTTCTCTCAAAAATTCTTGAAAGGGTAGTTGTAAAACAGCTAACTGATCATCTGCAGAGGAATGGTCTATTTGAAGAGTTTCAGTCAGGTTTTAGAATTCATCATAGTACAGAAACAGCATTAGTGAAGGTTACAAATGATCTTCTTATGGCCTCGGACAGTGGACTCATCTCTGTGCTTGTTCTGTTAGACCTCAGTGCTGCTTTTGATACTGTTGACCATAAAATTTTATTACAGAGATTAGAGCATGCCATAGGTATTAAAGGCACTGCACTGCGGTGGTTTGAATCATATTTGTCTAATAGATTACAATTTGTTCATGTAAATGGGGAATCTTCTTCACAGACTAAAGTTAATTATGGAGTTCCACAAGGTTCTGTGCTAGGACCAATTTTATTCACTTTATACATGCTTCCCTTAGGCAGTATTATTAGACGGTATTGCTTAAATTTTCATTGTTACGCAGATGATACCCAGCTTTATCTATCCATGAAGCCAGAGGACACACACCAATTAGCTAAACTGCAGGATTGTCTTACAGACATAAAGACATGGATGACCTCTAATTTCCTGCTTTTAAACTCAGATAAAACTGAAGTTATTGTACTTGGCCCCACAAATCTTAGAAACATGGTGTCTAACCAGATCCTTTCTCTGGATGGCATTACCCTGACCTCTAGTAATACTGTGAGAAATCTTGGAGTCATTTTTGATCAGGATATGTCATTCAAAGCGCATATTAAACAAATATTTAGGACTGCTTTTTTGCATTTACGCAATATCTCTAAAATCAGAAAGGTCTTGTCTCAGAGTGATGCTGAAAAACTAATTCATGCATTTATTTCCTCTAGGCTGGACTATTGTAATTCATTATTATCAGGTTGTCCTAAAAGTTCCCTAAAAAGCCTTCAGTTAATTCAAAATGCTGCAGCTAGAGTACTGATGGGGACTAGAAGGAGAGAACATATCTCACCCATATTGGCTTCTCTTCATTGGCTTCCTGTTAATTCTAGAATAGAATTTAAAATTCTTCTTCTTACTTATAAGATTTTGAATAATCAGGTCCCATCTTATCTTAGGGACCTCGTAGTACCATATCACCCCAATAGAGCGCTTCGCTCTCAGACTGCAGGCTTACTTGTAGTTCCTAGGGTTTGTAAGAGTAGAATGGGAGGCAGAGCCTTCAGCTTTCAGGCTCCTCTCCTGTGGAACCAGCTCCCAATTCAGATCAGGGAGACAGACACCCTCTCTACTTTTAAGATTAGGCTTAAAACTTTCCTTTTTGCTAAAGCTTATAGTTAGGGCTGGATCAGGTGACCTTGAACCATCCCTTAGTTATGCTGCTATAGACTTAGACTGCTGGGGGGTTCCCATGATGCACTGAGTGTTTCTTTCTCTTTTTGCTCTGTATGCACCACTCTGCATTTAATCATTAGTGATTGCTCTCTGCTCCCCTCCACAGCATGTCTTTTTCCTGATTCTCTCCCCTCAGCCCCAACCAGTCCCAGCAGAAGACTGCCCCTCCCTGAGCCTGGTTCTGCTGGAGGTTTCTTCCTGTTAAAAGGGAGTTTTTCCTTCCCACTGTCGCCAAGTGCTTGCTCATAGGGGGTCATTTTGACCGTTGGGGTTTTTCTGTAATTATTGTATGGCGTTTGCCTTGCAATATGAAGCGCCTTGGGGCAATTGTTGTTGTGTTTTGGCACTATATAAATAACATTGATTTGATATATATATATACATGTGGTTGTTTTTTTCTCATTAACTGAAATTGTTACACCATTTTATGTGTGCAATTTAAACATGCTGAAATGTTAATAATATTAAAATCCTGATACACAGGTGATATTTTTTCCCCCTTGGGGGTCTGACAGTGGTATTTAAATAACATATACAGATGTGTGCAAGGCTTAAAACAACAAGTCAATCAATCAATCAATCAATTTTATTTATATAGCGCCAAATCACAACAAACAGTTGCCCCAAGGCGCAGCCTGATGGACTTTTCTCTGCAGTGCATAAATATTTTAATGGGCTGTACATAAAAACAAAAAGATAATTAAGTGGCTTTTTTAATTACAGACCATCAATAGCTCATCATCCAGTGTCCATGATGTCTAGAATAAATAACCACTTCACACATGGTAACCTGGTGATTTCCTGATTTTTGTTTGCCACAAATATTTCTTCTGCACTTGGTTATGAGAGAGCGTTCTGCACCCGGTGATCCTGCAACGTGTGGTCACTTGTAGCCGTCTACAAACATCATTTCATACAGAGGAAGTCACGACAAAATGACCACACCGTTATCACAAAGTCACCAGGATCATTTGAGTCTTTTCATCGTGATGGACTGAGAGGATAGAGAGTCCAAACAGGTCAGTGCTTTTCTTTTTGGGCCATAAGAAAACCAAGGGTGCGTATACCGTTTCTCCAGGTGTTTAGCCGACCAACTCAATGATGAAGAACAGTGGGGTAAAAAAAGAACAACAGCTCAGAGAATTACTTTTATTTTTGCAGTGAATTACTTTTTACGCTCTGTAAGCCCATTGCTCCATTTTGATCTCACTTTTTTTTTTTTTTTGTAAGAAATGAGGGACACAGCTGCCGAAACGCTCACGTAAATACACCCAAAGTAAACCAACACACACTGGAGAGTAATAGCCTATACTTTCTCATTAGGTTGACAGAAGTGTTATTTGTGTGTGCGTGTGTGTGTGTGCTATTATTGATTGTAATGATAAGATATGTGGGCGCACACATTATTTGCATCCCTGAGCAGAGTTATTATTATGGTAGCGTGTGTGTGTGTGTGTGTGTGTGTGTGTGTGTGTGTGTGTGTGTGTGTGTGTGTGTGTGGCGGGGGGGGCAGTGAGTGATTGGATTATAATGGTCATATCCACACTGCCTGGGGCAGCATGCTGTCTGATTGTGTGCATAAATGTGCACGAGAGATAGCGAAAAGGTGAGCAACACAGAGTGTGAATGCGTGTGCACCCTGCCACCTCCCTAGCATGTCTGTGTCTAATTGGCTCGGGCTGATTCTACCCCTGGAATCCATTTTACATGGTTACCAAGGTGACAGCATCCGTTTCCTCCATCGTCAAGTAGACAGAGGCGTGCCAGCGTGCTGGAACGTGCACATGCGGGGAACGGCAGAAAACACGCAGGAGACCCAATCCCTGTTAATTAGCTCCATCTATTAGCTGAAAATCCACTAATTAAAGCGGAGCCAAGAAATGACCCAAAGAAAGCTATCTGCATAAGCCATATGGACGGCTAAATGCGGGAAGGGGCCCAGTAATGTCAGCACGGACGTGCATGCACATAAACATATGGCGCTTCTGTATACGTATCAGCGAAGGTCAATGGAAACTGGCTGTTTGTATCTGTCAACCCTTCATGCAGCAGGGTATTATGGGTAAATTGCTTCTTGGAACCGACTGAATGGATGTCACATTGATGTCTTTAGTGCCGTAGCCTTCATTTAGCTCATCATGGCGACATCATACCGTGAAAGGTGAAGCTGACACAAAAAAACAAAAAAAAAAAAACAAAAAGAAGAGTGGTGAATACAATTAAGAAATATTTCCTAAAAAAAAAAAAGAAAGCCTCTACACAAATAGCAAAGACCCAAGGTCATGATAGGAGGCATGGCAAATGCTCTTCTCATTTAGTTTGATTTGCCATCTACTCTGAAAGGAAAATAACCTCATACGGCAGACAACCGAAAAGCACCTCTTGGTGAAAAGGTGAGCTCAGTGTGAAAAAAAGGGGAAGGTACAAGTTTGAGCTTGAGGTTGGTGCTTTTTCTTTTGTTTGCCAGAGGAGCGAAGAGGTTTCAGAGTTGGCTTTTAAGGCGTCGCGCTGTGATTGAAATCCTGATGCTGATAAATGCAGCGGGGGGCCCTGCTGTGAAGCTTTTTGGTCCGCAGAGTCTCCGACACCTTCAATAGGGAGACAAGATGAATGGAAATAAAGCAGAAAAATAGCAGAACACAACAGGAGAGCTACTGACAGACACACACTAAGTGTGCGCCGTGGGTAAAAATTTGAATGAATCTTTTAATATTAATTAACCAAACCATTTTGCGAGATTGTTTCCCTTTGAACAAATGTCAAAGCACAATTTTCTACTTCTACTTAATTATTTCCATCAATATTCTTTTTGTTCTCCTGTAGCTCAGTATTCTTTTCCAAATTATTAAAATGTATTTTGTTTTCAGAGCTGTTCACATATAGCCAGGTCCATAAGTATTTGGGCATTATATTGTCTCCATACACCACCAAAATGCAGTTAAAATGAACCAGTCAAGATGTTTAGCAAACAACCACAACACCATATGTCCATATAGCTCTTTTCTGGTGGAAAAATGCTGGGAGGGCATGTAGAAAAGCTTAATCCCAGCAGTTTCACTGAAAAAAAAAAAGCTGGCAGTGATTTGTTTTCATGACGACAATAAATGTACAATTGTAAAAAGTACTCACCCTCAGCAGGAACATAGTGTCTGTCCAGTCTGCTATGAAAGAGATGTTTTTTTTGTCTCTATTGTGATAGATTATTAATGACAACCATGACAAATAAAACTCTTCTATTTCAAATCAAATCAATTTTATTTATACAGCGCCAAATTACAACAAACAGTTGCCCCAAGGTGCTTTATATTGTAAGGCAAAGCCATCCAATAATTACGGAAAAACCCCAATGGTCAAAACGACCCCCTGTGAGCAAGCACTTGGCGACAGTGGGAAGGAAAAACTCCCTTTTAACAGGAAGAAACCTCCGGTAGAACCAGGCTTAGGGAGGGCAGTCTTCTGCTGGGACTGGTTGGGGCTGAGGGAGAGAACCAGGAAAAAAGACAGCCTGAAAGCTGAAGGCTCTGCCTCCCATTCTACTCTTAAAAACCCTAGGAACGACAAGTAAGCCTGCAGTCTGAGAGCGAAGCGCTCTATTGGGGTGATATGGTACTATGAGGTCCCTAAGATAAGAAGGGACCTGATTATTCAAAACCTTATAAGTAAGAAGAAGAATTTTAAATTCTATTCTAGAATTAACAGGAAGCCAATGAAGAGAGGCCAATATGGGTGAAATATGCTCTCTCCTTCTAGTTCCCGTCAGTACTCTAGCTACAGCATTTTGAATTAACTGAAGGCTTTTCAGAGAACTTTTAGGACAACCTGATAATAATGAATTACAATAGTCCAGCCTAGAAGAAATAAATGCATGAATTAGTTTTTCAGCATCACTCTGAGACAAGACCTTTCTAATTTTACAGATATTGCGCAAATGCTATTTGCTATTTGCTCGTAAAGGTGATATAGTGATGTCACTGTGTGTTTCTGAAAAGTACATTGATTTTCAACCTAAAAGTGCTCAAATCACTCTGACAAAACATGCTAGGTGTGGCTTTTTATTTATTTATTTTCTTTTCTGGAAGCAGGCACAGGAATTAACTTCTCATTAGAGCAACTGAAAAAAATATGCTGCTGTCCAGAAACAAATGTTATGTGGACAAGGGTCTGTAACCGTTTCAGAGTCATGGTCATTTGGATATGTTTTTTGTTTTTTTCGAATTTCAACAACACTTTGCCAGAAATCAAATGGGAGACTAGATATGACCATGAAGCTGTCACAGCCAGACAAACGTAGAACATCTACATACTTGCCATGGGTGTCTTGGTGGCTTCCCTCATTGGTCCTTCTTGTACAGTCACTGACATACTGAGAATGGTCTCCTCCAGACATGTACTGTACAGCTTGTTTTTCATAATGATTGATGTAAAAGTCCAACACATATTCAGCGACTTGGAAATGATGAGAAATCAGTCCTGTGATGGGTTTACAAAAAACTGGCGGTAAAAGTGATGATCTGTATAAACACTAATCTTTATATGTAGTTTGTCCAGGTACTTAGAGCCACTGAAAACTGAGGGACTATGAATACAAACAGCTGTAATTCCTTAATGGTTAATGGAATATTATATTTTAAAAAGGCTTGAATTAAAGCTGAAAGTTGACACTACAAACACATATTGATTATTTGATTTAAACAGAGGCAAAGTTTAGAAAAAAGTCTCACTGTCCATTTATTTATGGACCCGACTATAAGTGCATACCATCAAGGAAAAAGTGAAAAATGAATATTGTGCAATTACTCTAATCACATTATGAGCTCATAAACACAACATGCAAAAAGCAGAGGCTTGAATACTTTATGTGCAACTGAATTATTAATGAAAATCCATTACTGCACTTGTAATTGTATGCAAGTTTGCTCCTCACTTACATAAGCTTGCACCCTACTAAATAAACATTTAAAAACTTAACATTAGGCTAAATGTCTTGTTCAGATGTCTTGTACAGTAATGAGGAAAGCAAGAATGTGAATGCAGAATGGGGAAAACAAAAAATGGGTGAAGAGGGAAAAAGAGGAGAAAGCTGATGGTGCAGGCGTGGTGGTGCTGAATGTTGATACCCAGCGGTTTTCCTGCATGAAAGCACATTCAAGTGTCAATCTCCCACAGGAATTAGAAAGCTCAGCTGGAAGCCACTTATTTTCTGCCTTCAGCTGCATCTCTGTCTGTCTGTCTCTGTTAAGCTACTGATAAGTAATGCTTTGGCATCTTTATTACAGCCTCACCTTTCTATCTGTAAAGACAGATGAACCATTTCACAAACCAAAACATCTTTGTCAGTACCCAGCAAAGAAAGTATTCTCTGTCTTCAGCCCATTTCACTACTTTGTACACTCTTTCTTAAACCTGAACACCGTCACAGGCAGTGTGCGTGATCCTCTCAGCTCAAAGTACCACTGCTCAATCTGTCACATTTATTTTCTCCCTCGTGAAATGCTCCAGAGAAAAACCTATTGTAATTTATGCTCGTAACATTGACTCGGACTTCAGTTAACTTCTCCTTATGTCCCTCATTTATCCATAATAATTTGTGTGTCTGCCTCTCTCAATCTCATGTGTGGAGTCAGTGTGTCTCATCAACTGATCAACGCTCATCACAACCTCCTCGCTTCACTGCCAGTGAGATATTTTGAATAAGCATCCTTGCAAGTTAACCACTGAATCCTGATTACAAAACCTCAAATACGTGATTAGTGTATCAGAGCGGTTTCCTTGTTACTTATTTTCGCTTTGGTCGTGTGCTTTGTACCATGTCCTCTGTTCTTAAATACACCCATTTAAAAAAAAAAAAAAACCTGTTCCTGACAAGAACAATAGCCACGGGAACTTTCATGTGTGGCACGTCAGTCTGAATGTTGTGATCAAAAGCCGGAACGTTTGGCAGCTAGAATTCTTAAGTGGAACAGGTTTCAGAGTATAATTCCAGCGCTATTTATTGCGGTAGGATGGAGCAATGGTTACCACTGGGACTTCAGAGTAAGAAGGTCCTGGGATGTAAAGGAAGAGGTTTCATCCACACCTTCAAATGAGAATTTTTTCTCAATCAGTTACAGTCGTTCTGAGGAAAATCAGTTTTCCAACATTTTAAATCGTGGGTTTTGCCTTAAAATTTCTGTCCCAGAGCCATTTACAAATAAACAAAATAATGGCTGATAACGTTTATTTGGACTTTAGACATAAGTTTATTGATATTGGCTGTATTTTACTCCACAGTGTGTCACAAATGGTGCAGTTAAGAAGCTAGCCTATGCTGGGCCACATTGTTTAGCCTAACTAGTAACACCCTTCGGCTTTCCCTTTGTTTCACTCCGGGTCGCCACAAGAGATCCAAGGTGGATCTGCATGTTGAATTGGCACGGCTTTGCATGTTGATTTGGCACACGATTTACCTGACAACTCCACACTACATTAATAATGGGCAGGGGTGGCCTTGAACCATGAACCACTACCCCTTCCTTAGGCTAGTATCTCACAGAGCGGTGAATGCTGACAAACGCAGACAATTTCTGCTGGCCTTGAGGAAGACATGTTTTGTCTGACTGCTGCTGCAGCTACCGTGCAGCAGAAGAGAAGGAAAAAAGATGATGAAGGAAGGAAAACTGTAACAAACACTACATAGGTGAGACTAAGCAACCTTTACACAAAAGGCTATACCAGCACTGCAGAGAGGGCGCCAGTGGACCTCAGTCTGCAGTTCATCTCCACCTTAAAGACACTAACCACATGTTTGAGGACAAGGAAGTTAAAATCTTAGCCAGAGAGAAGAAATGGTTTGAGAGAGGGGTCAAGGAGGCATTCTTTGTGAAACAGTTGAAACCCAGCCTTAACCGGGGAGGGGGTCTGAGACACGCTTTGTCCCCTGTTTACAATGGGGTACTCAGGTCAAAGCAGTTTCAGTCTTTTGTTCATGGTAATGAGTCATTCACGTCATCAGGAGAGTCGTCAAAGGAGCCATCAGGAGAGGCGTCCGTACCATCATTAGGAGGGACAGCTGCCCTGTCATTAGGAGGGTGCTAACTAGAGCACAATAGGTGCTCATTAGAGCTATTGTTTAGTCACTAGCCTATAGCAGTCTGACTCTCAGTAGGAGGGGTCTGGTTAGGTTTAAAACTCCAGCTTTTGTGGCTTCTGTTTATTCTTCTCTACAAGAGTCAAGACAGAAGTCAGACTACCAGAGCAAGAATTTTAGCTGAGGAAGCTTCTGCGATTTGAAGCGAAATGTCCTCGCATCTAGCAACCCAGTCCAGTCGAAGATTCAAGCTTCTCTACTATGGAAACCACCTGGACAACTGAGAGCCTACACAGAAACATGAAGGAAGGAAGAATAAATAAGAATAAAGAATAATTTTGGTCACAAAGTGGTTGGGAACTAAAAGGAACTTTAGCAACACATAAATTACATACAAACACTTAAAACTGTTTTACAGCTGTTAGCGGAAAAATTAATTCACTCATAAATTTTGAAAATTTGACAAAAAATACTGTTTGTGATTCTAAAGACTGTTTGCAAACTGTTTTGCAACTTTTTCAAAAAGAACTTTAGCGACACGTGTTTTATCATATTGTATGAGAAACAGAAAAAAGGGGAAATTTCACACTTTTATAGTTATCTTTACAATGAAAGTGTGCTAAGAAATTTGTTCTAGTAGTCTATGATGACTTTTTCACCTGTTTTCAGCATCATTATATGCAAATATTGCCAGTTTGTGCTTGTCCACACCCAGACTTTTGATCTTCAATGATAAAAATGAATGGTAAAGAAACGTTTTTTCTAATGTTTTAAAATATCTCTGAATAAAATATCAGTAAAATAATCAAAACATAATTGGGGTATTCAATGTCATACAACTGTTGTGATTTTTTTTTAAACAAAATGTAGTTGACCCACACTATTGCCGTGATTTCCACCACAACACTGTAATGTCCCTTTAAACAGTTTGTATGAAAGATTGTTTGGGTAGTTTCTATGGAGATAAACAGTGACATCAGAGCACATGTATATAGTGCCAAATCACAACAAACAGTTGCCCCAAGGCACTTTATATTGTAAGGCAATGGTGTGGTGGAAATTACATTTACAAGGCCAATAGTGTTGTGTGGGCCGCTGAAGAGGAGGTACTGCTGGCCCACCACCACCAGAGGGCGCCCTGCCTGGAGTGCGGGCTCCAGGCACCAGAGGGCGCTGCCACCTTATGGGAGCAGCCTGGGTGACAGCTGTCACCCATCACTGGACACAGCTGTTCCACTCAGCACGGAGGTATATCAGTAGGACGGCGTCTCCACCTCAGTGCCGAGATATCGCCTTAAGATAAAGGTAACGTTCTCTGCTGTACTTCGTACATTATTATATTGTCTTTCTTGTTGAGCATTGCAGGACAGCTGTTTACAAGAAGCCGTAGCTTCAGATAAGTACTCACCTTCCTGCAGCATTGTGACGTGAGGTGGAGGCGACTTCTCCCCTCCTCTGTGTTACTGGGTGCAGCCGCACCCACACCTGTGTGTCTACTGTTTCTTGCCAGCAGTACCGGATCCGACGAGCGGAGGCAGTGGCCACCTGGGAATTCGGGACTTGGCGGTTCCGGTACTTCCAGGGTTCGGTGGCAGAGGAAACCCGGGTGGTTCCGGTTCGACTTGGACGGACGTCTCCTACCTTCGAGCCTGCCCACACGACACCAGTGGAATTCGGCTTACCTCCACATTGTCAATTGTTGTATTAGTTGTGCACGTTTCACAACAGTAAAACCTTGTTAGTCACCTTCTCCATTGTCCGTTCATTTGCGCCCCCTGTTGTGGGTCTGTGTTCCTACACTTTCACAACAGGATATCTCGGCCAGCGTCATGGATCCCGAGGGGCGTCAACCGGCTGTTGAACGGCCAATGGAAGAACAGGGCGCGTCGGCGTCTTCGGGAGGGGTAATCGGTGAGTTGCAGCGGATCCTCACCGCTTTCACCACTCGGATCGATTTAATGACCGAGCAGCACGTTCTCCTAAACTGCAGGGTGGAGGCTCTCGCCGCACAAGTGGAAGCGCGCCCTCCGGGCGCCGCTGCGGCTCTCCCTCCCGAGGACCCTGCGCGTGATAGTGACGTTCCACTGGTCGTTCAACGGTCCCTTCCTCCGTCCCCAGAAGCTTACATAAGCCCTCCAGAACCGTACGGAGGCTGTGTGGAGACGTGCGCGGATTTTCTGATGCAGTGTTCGCTCGTCTTCGCACAGCGTCCCGTGATGTACGCGACTGACGCTAGCAAAGTAGCTTATGTAATAAACCTGCTTCGCGGGGAGGCACGCGCTTGGGCTACAGCGCTCTGGGAGCAGAACTCACGGCTCCTTCATACATACGATGGGTTTGTGCGGGTGCTCAGAACAGTGTTCGACCACCCCAATAGAGGAGAGACCGCTTCAACCGCGCTACTGTCAATGAGACAGGGGCGTCGGAGCGCAGCTGCCTATGCAGTCGCCTTCCGCATCGCGGCGGCGAGATCTGGCTGGAATAGCACTGCCCTCCGCGCCGCCTTTGTAAACGGACTGTCACTGGTCCTAAAAGAGCATCTGGTGGCGAAGGACGAACCGCGGGACTTAGATGGGCTCATCGATCTGGTCATACGACTCGACAACCGGTTAGAAGAACGCCGTCGGGAACGAGGCGAAGGGCGTGGCCAGGCACGCGTCTTCCCTCTCCTTTCCGGTTCCGACCGAGCTCCGCCCTCCCCACGCTCCTCTGTTCCTGCGCTCCGTGCGCCTACGGCTCCCCCTGCTGATGAAGCTATGGACACGAGCAGGGCAACATTTAGGGCACCTGGAGCACAAAGGAGGCGGGCCTATGGAGCTTGTTTTGTTTGTGGCTCGAGTGAGCATCTTGCAAACGACTACCCCGAGCGGTTAAACTCCAACGCCCGCCCCTAGAGACTGGGCCAGGGGTGGGCCAAAACATTCACGTGGGACACACCCACATTGCCACACGACTCCCAGTCACAATCCTGTATGAGGATTCAACCCTGAAGGCCCCAGCACTGGTGGACACGGGCTCTGAAGGGAATCTGCTAGACAGCAGATGGGCCAGGGAGATAGGGCTCCCTCTGGTGGCTCTTACCTCGCCTGTACAGGTTCGGGCACTAGATGGCTCCCTACTCCCACCGATCACACATAAGACACCTCCAGTAACTCTGGTGGTGTCAGGTAACCACCGGGAGGTGATCGAGTTCTTTGTGACTCAGGCCACCTCCCGTGTGGTTCTGGGTTTTCCCTGGATGCTAAAGCACAATCCCCAGATCGATTGGCCGTCCGGGGTAGTGGTACAGTGGAGCGAGACCTGCCATCGGGAGTGTCTAGGTTCCTCGGTTCCTCCCGGCTCCCACGCTAAGGAGGAGGTCCGAGTCCCGCCCAATCTGAAGGCGGTGCCGACGGAGTACCATGACCTCGCTGACGTGTTCAGCAAGGATCTGGCTCTCACGCTTCCTCCCCACCGCCCGTATGATTGTGCCATTGATTTGGTTCCAGGCAGTGAGTTCCCGTCCAGTACGCTGTACAACCTCTCACGGCCGGAACGCGAATCAATGGAGACCTACATCCGGGACTCATTAGCTGCCGGGTTGATCCGGAATTCCACCTCCCCGATGGGTGCTGGTTTCTTTTTTGTGGGTAAAAAAGATGGCGGGCTTCGTCCATGCATTGATTACAGGGAGTTGAATGAAATCACGGTTCGCAACCGATACCCGTTGCCCTTGTTGGATTCAGTGTTCACCCCCTTGCATGGAGCCAAAATCTTCACCAAGCTTGATCTTAGGAATGCGTATCATTTGGTTCGGATCCGGAAGGGAGACGAATGGAAGACGGCATTTAACACCCCGTTAGGTCATTTTGAGTACCTGGTCATGCCGTTCGGTCTCACTAATGCTCCCGCGACTTTCCAAGCATTGGTAAACGATGTCTTGCGGGACTTCCTGCACCGGTTCGTCTTCGTGTATCTAGACGATATACTCATCTTTTCCCCGGATCCTGAGACTCATGTCCGGCATGTCCGTCAGGTCCTACAGCGGTTGTTGGAGAACCGCCTGTTTGTGAAGGGCGAGAAGTGTGAGTTCCACCGCACTTCTTTGTCCTTCTTGGGGTTTATCATCTCCTCTAACTCCGTCGCCCCTGATCCGGCCAAGGTTGCGGCGGTGAGAGATTGGCCCCAACCCACAAGCCGTAGGAAGCTGCAACAGTTCCTCGGCTTTGCTAATTTCTACAGGAGGTTCATTAAGGGCTACAGTCAGGTAGTTAGCCCCCTGACAGCCCTGACCTCACCAAAAATCCCCTTCACCTGGTCGGATCGGTGCGAAGCCGCGTTCAAGGAGTTGAAACGGCGCTTTTCGTCTGCACCAGTTCTGGTGCAGCCCGATCCTAGCCGCCAGTTAGTGGTTGAAGTGGATGCCTCGGACTCAGGGATAGGAGCGGTGCTCTCCCAGAGCGGGAAGACCGATAAGGTCCTTCACCCGTGTGCCTATTTTTCCCGCAGGTTGACCCCCGCTGAACGGAACTATGACGTCGGCAATCGGGAACTCCTTGCTGTGAAAGAGGCCCTCGAAGAGTGGAGACATCTGTTGGAGGGAACAGCCGTGCCATTCACGGTTTTCACTGACCATCGGAACCTGGAGTACATCAGGACCGCCAAGCGGCTGAACCCCAGGCAAGCCCGCTGGTCACTGTTCTTTGGCCGTTTTGACTTCCGGATTACCTTCCGTCCCGGGACCAAGAATCAAAGATCGGATGCATTGTCCCGGGTACACGAAGACGAAGTCAAAACGGAACCGTCGGATCTCCCGGATCCCATCATCCCGGAGTCCGCTATCGTGGCCGCCCTCACCTGGGACGTGGAGAAGACCGTCCAGGAGGCCCTGACCCGTGACCCGGACCCCGGAGCCGGACCAAAGAACAGACTCTACGTCCCACCGGAAGCCAGAGCTGCAGTACTGGACTTCTGTCACGGTTCTAAGCTCTCCTGTCACCCTGGGGTGCAAAGGACCGTGGCAGTCATCCGGCAGCGCTTCTGGTGGGCGTCCTTGGAGGCCGACGTCCGGGACTACGTCCAGGCCTGTACCACCTGCGCCAGGGGCAAGGCCAACCACCAAAAGACCTCAGGGTTGCTACAGCCGCTGCCCGTTCCACATCGCCCCTGGTCCCACATCGGCCTGGACTTTGTCACGGGCCTCCCGCCGTCCCAGGGAAACACCGTTGTCTTCACGGTAGTGGACCGTTTCTCCAAGGCGGCCCACTTCGTGGCCCTCCCGAAGCTACCAACGGCCCAGGAGACCACGGACCTCTTGGTCCACCACGTCGTCCGTCTGCATGGGATACCATCAGACATCGTCTCCGATCGCGGTCCCCAGTTCACCTCGCACGTCTGGAGGAGCTTCTGCCGGGAACTGGGGGCCACGGTCAGCCTCTCGTCCGGGTACCACCCCCAGACCAACGGGCAGGCAGAGCGGGCAAATCAGGAACTGGAGCAGACACTACGCTGTGTGACAGCCGCGCACCCGACGGCCTGGAGTACCCACCTGGCCTGGATCGAGTACGCCCACAACAGTCAAGTGTCGTCAGCCACCGGCCTCTCCCCTTTTGAGGTGTGCTTGGGGTATCAGCCCCCCCTGTTTCCGGTGGTTGAGGGAGAGGTCGGTGTGCCCTCGGTCCAGGCCCACCTACGGAAGTGCCGTCGGGTGTGGCGTGCCGCCTGCTCTGCTTTGTTGAAGGCCCGGACGAGGGCGAAGAAACATGCAGACCGGCGGCGGGCCCCGGCCCCCAAGTATCGTCCTGGGCAGGAGGTATGGTTGTCCACCAAGGACATTCCTCTGCAGGTGGACTCCCCAAAACTCCAGGAACGATACATCGGACCTTTCAAAATCCTCAAAGTCATCAACCCCGCCGCAGTGAGGCTCCAGCGTCCGGCCTCGCTGCGGATCCATCCAGTATTTCATGTTTCCCGGATAAAACCCAATCACACCTCACGCCTCTGCACCCCGGGTCCGGCACCACCTCCTGCCCGGATCATCGACGGGGAACCGGCTTGGACTGTGCGCCGGCTCCTTGACGTCCGTCGGATGGGCCGGGGTTTTCAGTACCTGGTGGACTGGGAGGGGTACGGTCCCGAGGAGCGCTCCTGGGTGAAGAAGGGCTTCATCCTGGACCCGGCCCTCCTGGCCGACTTCTATCGTCGCCATCCGGACAAGCCCGGTCGTGCGCCAGGAGGCGCCCGTTGAGGGGGGGGTCCTGTTGTGTGGGCCGCTGAAGAGGAGGTACTGCTGGCCCACCACCACCAGAGGGCGCCCTGCCTGGAGTGCGGGCTCCAGGCACCAGAGGGCGCTGCCACCTTATGGGAGCAGCCTGGGTGACAGCTGTCACCCATCACTGGACACAGCTGTTCCACTCAGCACAGAGGTATATCAGTAGGACGGCGTCTCCACCTCAGTGCCGAGATATCACCTTAAGATAAAGGTAACGTTCTCTGCTGTACTTCGTACATTATTATATTGTCTTTCTTGTTGAGTATTGCAGGACAGCTGTTTACAAGAAGCCGTAGCTTCAGATAAGTACTCACCTTCCTGCAGCATTGTGACGTGAGGTGGAGGCGACTTCTCCCCTCCTCTGTGTTACTGGGTACAGCCGCACCCACACCTGTGTGTCTACTGTTTTCTTGCCAGCAGTACCGGATCCGACGAGCGGAGGCAGTGGCCACCTGGGAATTCGGGACTTGGCGGTTCCGGTACTTCCAGGGTTCGGTGGCAGAGGAAACCCGGGTGGTTCCGGTTCGACTTGGACGGACGTCTCCTACCTTCGAGCCTGCCCACACGACACCAGTGGAATTCGGCTTACCTCCACATTGTCAATTGTTGTATTAGTTGTGCACGTTTCACAACAGTAAAACCTTGTTAGTCACCTTCTCCATTGTCCGTTCATTTGCGCCCCCTGTTGTGGGTCCGTGTTCCTACACTTTCACAACAAATAGTGCCCGTAATTAAAGAATCACCCATAAATGCAACACTTTTGTTTTTGCTCCCATCTTTCATGAGCAGAACTCAAAGATCTAAATTATTTTCTGTACACACACTGTACAACACCTATTTCTATCAAATAATTTTCACAAATCTCTCTAAATATGTGTTAGTGAGCACTTCTCCTTTGCTGAGATAATCCATCCCACCTCACAGGTGTGGCATATCAAGATGCTGATTAGACACCATGATTAGTGCACAGGTGTGCCTTAGGCTGGCCATAATAAAAGGCTACTCTAAAACGTGCAGTTCTGCTTTATTGGTTGGAGGGCAGAAAACCAGACAGTACAAAATGTATGGAACCAAAATTGCACAGTAAATGGAACACAATGGCAAATGGAACGAATGATCCATATCACATAACATATAAACCACCAATCAAATGACAAGGATCTATATAGGCGTTATATAAAGCACATTATTTAACTGCTCTGGTTGGAAACAGGGAGACCACACCACATTTTACTTTACTTTAATCGCCTGCCAATTGTAAATTTCTCCTTGCCATTCACAGTTGTGCAAGTTGACATTAATGAATATCAACCATCCTGTGAATATAATATTTGTATCTGGAATACAACAAAAATTACCTTCACAATTCACAAAATTACTTCAGTGTGAGATGTTAAACCACGAGTTGAACTTTCTGGGTCCAAGTAAAGTCATGTATCATCTTTGGAGAGGAGTGCTTCAACATCCTCATCAAGCACAGATTCATTAATGAGGTTTTAATTAAGTTGACCAGGGCTTATGCGTTGCTGTAAAAAAAAAAATCTATTTAAATTAAAAGCATGTACTTAACTCAAAATGGCAGCTAATCTGATTTGCATTCAGAAGAAAGGTTTGCGAGCTAAGTGTACAGGTCCTGACATTAACTGAAAGAGGCTCGAGTGCACTAATTCTGCAAAAGGCTTCACTCCAGCAACATGCTTCCAGGCTGCAATTATATAAGGTTTTTATATGGTATCCAGTGTGTTCCTGTGAAGGCAGAGCATGATGTAACTGTTGAAGACTGTCACATTCTCTTTTCTTGTTAACTGACTAATCAGTGCTGTATTTTTAGCCCTGTGGGCGAGTGGCTGTGCAACAGGCTGTTTTCCTCCTACAGATCAAGTTCCGGTCTTGTGGGTAACAAAGTAATGCTGAACCCCCCTCCACCACCACCAACCACCACCCGTTGGTCTATCAAGTGGCCTAGAGATGCATCAACATAGGACAACAAAACATTTTTCCCAGCATCGCCACTTTAGGTGTCATCTGGAGAAGTAGGGATGCAAAGAACAGATTATAGGGAAAGAGCATCAGTGGAAACACCAATGGCTGCCACCTTTCCTCACTCGCCGTGCTTGCTGTCTTTCAACCAAATCAAGCCTGATGACTGGTGAACATCTTTCAGGGACTCTACTTATGTTGTTTGTCCATGCAGCCTCACCACTCTGCCTAATGGGCTGTGTATAGGTGGTACTTACTGTATACAGGCAACAGCGTTCAACGCTATTGAGCGTGACCCTGTCTTTCATAAGAGAGCCGCCTTGTAAATAGTCACTTCAACTGAAAAGGCATGTCTGTGTCCTTCTCCGTGTCAAGCCTTTTCAATTGTTTACACTCCATTGCTTTTTCCCCTCGTGCCTTCTTTCAAGAGGCGCGACAGCACCGAGTGTCCCTGCTCTCAAATCAGCGTCTACATCTGCGAAAGGGCAAAAATCAATACGACACCAAACAATGGCTTATAGGCCTAAGGGTGCAGCGAGCAGAAAGGTCACTGCTATACATTATGCATGGTGGCCAGCTAACGGTCAGTGTGCAGGCAGACAAATGGACAGTAAGCATCTCCCCTGTGTCATCAGCACACTCCCAGACGTCTACACCAACATAAATCCACATAAGCACATACACCTGTAGGCAGGTATAGGTCTGGACAGGTACAAGGCTCTACATATTGGTACATGCCTTCTGAATGGATATGGTACACGGACAAATTATTGTCATCCACCAGCCAGAAGGCCAGAAAGGGCATAAACTGTATCTTTAAGGGGTATAAGTTGCAGGGTTTGTTTTACTACTTTGGAACATCCTGTGACTTATAATACTGTGCAACTTAAATAGGGTGTCCCAAAAAAATGTACCCAAAAGTATTTTGACAGCACAGAAAAACCAATCAATATTATCAGACATTTTCTGCATGACCATGTGCATGTCATTTTTCTCCCCAATGCACATTTTTTAGTTCAGTTTTTCCTTTTCGATGTTTTAACCCTTTATCTTTTACACCAAATGATCAATGTAACCTCCTCGTCTGAAGTTTCTTAAGAAACAAATCATCCGTGTCCAGTTTTACGGAAAACCACCAAGCAAATTCAAGTCTCCTTGCCATTTGCTGGGAAGTTAGTTTCCTCTGAAACTTAATTTTGCACGGAAAGAGATGCAAGTCAGCCCTTAGGATGCATTGCACAGAACTCGATTTTTGTTTCATTTCATTTTTTCCTGGACTTTAATGTCCACACCTTTATTTCCCAGTAAAACCATTTCCTGGTATTCATATTTCAGAGTGCTTTTGGGTACATTTTTTAGAAACACCGTATATACAAAAAAAAAAACAAAAAAAAAAACAAAAAAAAAAACAAAAAAAACCACATTTGTTATTAATAATGATAATAATGACTATTTACAGAGGTGCACATAACTGGTACTTATGGTGCTCGTGTGCGCTAAACATCATTGATGCACAGCAAAATGAAACACTTTTCCTACAATCCCTCATTGCTTTCCTTTTATGAAGCGTTTCCCTTGTGTTTTCTGCTGCATGTATTTTTAGCATGCACACACCATGAGTACCAGTTATGTGCATGCCTGACTATTTATGTAGGTCTTTCCCAGGAATCAAAGCACCAAACAAAATAAACTTAAATAATACATGACAATAATAAAAAGTACACTATAACAATACACAAAAAGCCGAAATTAAAGAGCTGATAATACTCCAGTGCAAGCTATATATGGGTTCTTCCTCTTCAAAAGGCATTTTATATTCAGGAAAACACAGTAGACATACACTCTGTCAATGCATCTATGCATTGGTGCTTCACTCACATTTTCGTGTGACTGTGGTAACTTGAACAGCATTGATCAGATTTCTACTAATGTTGAATTTGTCATCCTAAGCAAGTGTATCTCAGACGAGTTTGAATTGGAGTATGATTGGGACCTACAAAAACTGCCCACTTTACTGAACATAGTATTGATTCTTATGCCTATGATAACTTGAAGAAAATGTTTAGGATTTTCACCAAATTTATGCCAGACATGCCAAGTGAGTTTATGTCAGATAACATGTTATCCCCTGGCAGCACTCTTGGTTTTTTTATTTGTTTATGTTTTTTCTAATCAGTATCATCTGACTTTTTCATACCGCCACCAAAACCAATTAAAAAAAGAAGCATTAATATCTGATAATGGATTAACCATTGGTGAAAATTAATGGATTAATGGGATGAGCTTACCTTGGATGAGTTTGAATTTGAGCCAGTAACAACTTGAAGACAATTTATTGCATTTACACCAGGTGTGTTCAGGCTTTATTCATCGAACCTTCATCATCCAAGCATTGCCCACAGTGCAACTCCCCATTTATGGGTTGGTTACAAGTTCAGTAGAGTCAGGCACTGCCAAGATTTGAGCTTCAAACCCACTCTTTGGAAAACCTATGATTGATGTCACTGAACAAAATAATTAATTCCAACATGTCAGACCATAACCTCAAAATGGTTGCATAAGCACCTCATCCCGCAACTAAAAATGGTCAATTTTACAATATTTATTTATGGGTGATTCTTTAACTACGGGCACTATTGGCCTTGTAAATGTAATTTCCACAACACCATTGCCTTACAATATAAAGCGCCTTGGGGCAACTGTTTGTTGTGATTTGGCGCTATATACATGTGCTCTGATGTCACTGTTTATCTCCATAGAAACTAACCAAACAATCTTTCATACAAACTGTTTAAAGGGACATTACAGTGTTGTGGTGGAAATTACGGCAATAGTGTGGGACAACTACATTTTGTTTAAAAAAATCACAACAGTTCTATGACATTGAATACCCCAGTTATGTTTTGATTATTTTACTGATATTCTATTCAGAGATATTTTAAAACATTAGAAAAAATGTTTTTTTACCATTCATTTTTATCATTGAAGATCAAAAGTCTGGGTGTGGGACAAGCACAAAACAGCAATATTTGCATATACTGATGCTGAAAAAAGGTGAAAAAGTCATCATAGACTACTAGAACAAATTTCTTAAAACACTTTCATTGTAAAGATAAATATAAAAGTGTGAAATTTCCCCTTTTTTTCTGTTTTTCATACAATATGATCAAAGGACATAATAAGTGCCCGTAGTCTAAGAATCACCCTTATATTAAGACTGTTTTTTTTATAGATTGTATTAGGATAACTAGCTCCGCAGCCGAGCTGCTCTGTGTAAGCCTGATCCTGTCAGATCTCAGAAGCTAAGCAGTGCGGGACCTGGTTAGTACTTGGATGGGAGACCTCTTTGGAACACCAGCGGCTGTGTGTGTTTCTCCAGGTAAAACTGGAGTTGTGACAGGAAGGGCATCCAGCGTAAAACCTGTGCCAAATATCAATGTGGATCTGGTTGTATCCACTGTGGCGACCCCGAACACACACACACACACACAAACACACACACACAAAAACGGGAGCAGCTGGATGGACAATCAAACCACTAGAATAACTAGTTCCAACCCACCCATCAAAACTACATCATTCATAGTGCAGCAGATAACTGAAACAATCAAACAATCCTGCAAATGGTGATATAAGCACCAAATACTCCTTAGCCACTTGAATTTTCAATAGGCGGCCAGGTAGGGGTCAACTGAATAATTACATAGGGGTCAAAATTAAAAATGCTCCAATCAAATTGAAAACTACACTACATTATTTGTCTGATCATAGTGATTCCAAAAAGGTATAGTTTGGACTATTTATGACTGAATGTTCAGGAGTTATAGGGTAAAAACAGCAAGTAATGGTGACAAAGGTCAGTTTCAGTTTGTACAGGGGTCAAAAGTTAAAGTTCCTTCAGTTTTGGTAAAAAGTGATACAAATTATTGGTTGAGCTAATAGGATTAATAAATGGAACAGTTTTGACTGTGTTGAATGCTTGGTCTCCAAAGTAAAGGTCTATGTCCATTGGATTTTATGACATGTGACATACAGTATGTTACCCTGTAACATGATAACTAAGCATGATACATGGTCCAAACTATTCCTTTTTAAGACCCTCTTCACTAAGCTGACCCCTGTGTAATTCTTCAATTGACTCCTACTTAACCGCCTGTTGAAAATGGCTAGTTGTCTTTTTTTTTCTTCTTCTTCAAAAGAGTAATGTCTAAGGAGTATTTGTGACACATTTGATGCTTGTATCACCATTTGTAGGATTTTGCTGTAAATATTCTCTTAGCTGCTGCACTAAGGGATTCAACCTATGACAGCAGACGAGATGGTGGCCACGGCAACAAGACCACAAAAACATCGTCACTGAATGGATATGAAATGAAAAAGTGAGAATGAATAAATATGCAATTATCGGCTGGCGGTTTGCAGAGTGGACAAATCAGTATGGTGTAGTAACTGCCGAGACATGCCAGTGGAGACACAAACACATTATTAGTAGAGACGAACAGCAAGACAGGAAATGACAAATTTTAGTGCATGTATGTGTGTGTACGTGTGTGTGCACACAAACACTCCAACAGGAGAGTTTGACCTTCATGTAGGAGTGCTGGAGTTGACAAGTATGTCTGCAGTGGGACAAGAGCTCAGGTTTAACAGGAATATTGAAAAGGTCAGAGCTGTCACTCAACCGGCGAACGCACAGTATCCACGTGCACACCCTGGTGCTAAAAACATAAAAACACGTAGAGTACGCGCTCATGCACAGTAAATGGAGAGGCAGTGCCAAAATGCTGAACCGTATCAAATGAAAAGACAAGCCTGTACGCACTCTGCCCGTCTCGTTTCCACACACACGCACAACAACAACACAAAACACATGTGCGCACACTTTGGGCAGCTGCCAAAAAATCCCTGGAGCTGGCAGTTTTTGCCTGGACTTATTTTTTTTCATCATCTTTCCACACCCAGACAGGGTCATTGGTCTGTGAAGTTGTTTTTCTGTGTTTATGGATTGTGATTGGTCGCAGTGTTGCTAGCCAAAAAAAAAAAAAAAAAAAAATCTGTCATAGAAGCTCCACCCCACCCCCTGCAGCCCACCCACCCTGCTAATACACAACCTGATTGGTTAACTGGACTCGTTTTCCTTTCCTCCTTCCTCTGCCAACACCGTCAACACACACCCACACACCGGCCGCACATGGAAGACACACACAAACGCACATCTGATTGTTAGGCAGTAGGTCCAAAACACACTTAGAGACTGTAAGACTCTGCAATAATGATTTCATCAGTGTTCATGCTTTTGACAACTTTACTGTTCTTCTACATCTGTACAGAGACCCGAAAGGATCATTATTGTCCTTATCACAAAAATGTCCTCAAACATCTGGTGAATGATTATAAGGTGATCTTAAACAATATCAATAACAAGTACTTTTGCCACAATCTACATAATTTGAAGACAGTTTCTACAACTGTGGTGTTTCTGCCCCCAACATCTGCATAATATCACCTGATCAGTTCCGAATGAACTTTCAGGGAACCTTAGATCTGAGGAATGTTCTTGCTGAATGACGATGCATTTTATGCACAAATTGAGGTCCTTGCCTCACTGTCTAACATATGCAGTCAGTCTCAGATTCTTGACCCTTGTTGTTGTACAACCAGTTGTCCCACCATTGCAAATAATGACTCATATATGGCTGTTTTATCTGCAACATTTTTTGCTATCTACTCCTGGTAGGGAATGAGGTCTTGTCCCAAGAGGAGTTCAAGTACCCCAGGGTCTTCTTCATATGTGACAGAACAATGAAGCGTGAGATTGGCTGGAGAATCGGCGCAGCAGGGGCGGTATTGCATTCAGTCTACCGTACTGTGATGAAAAGGGAGCTGAGCCAAAAGGTGAAGATCTCGATCTATTGATCAATCTCCGTTCCTACGCTCACCTATGGTCATGAGGGTTGGGTTATGACCAGTAGGACTAGATTGCGGGTACAAGCGGCCGAATTAGGCTTCCCCAGG